>NC_057803.1:100038585-100277171 GCF_018294505.1 Triticum aestivum
GGGCTACTGAGGGAGTCCTGGATTAGGGGGTGTTCGGGTAGCCGGACTATACCTTCAGCCGGACTCCTGGACTATGAAGATACAAGATTGAAGACTTCGTCCCGTGTCCGGATGGGACTTTCCTTGGCGTGGAAGGCAAGCTTGGCGATGCGGATGTTCAAGATCTCCTACCATTGTAACCGACTCTGTGTAACCCTAACCCTATCCGGTGTCTATATAAACCGGAGGGTTGTAGTCCGTAGGCAATCAACTCCATACACAACAATCATACCATAGGCTAGCTTCTAGGGTTTAGCCTCCTTGATCTCGTGGTAGATCTACTCTTGTACTGCCCATATCATCAATATTAATCAAGCAGGAGTAGGGTATTACCTCCATCGAGAGGGCCCGAACCTGGGTAAAAAACATCGTGTCCCTTGTCTCCTGTTACCATCCGGCCTTGACGCACAGTTCGGGACCCCCTACCCGAGATCCGCTGGTTTTGACACCGACAGGTCGTGCCACCCTCCCCTAGTCCAATTCGGACTCCCCATGGGAAGGGGAGCACCACCTCACGGGATGCTGCCCTCTATCTCCCCTCAGGCCCACTAAGGCCCAACACTTCCCCTGGGGGTTCCGGTAACCCTTCCGGCACTCCGGTTTTCTCCGAAACCATCCGGAACACTTCCGGTGTCCGAATATAGCCGTCCAATATATCAATCTTTATGTCTCGACCATTTCGAGACTCCTCGTCATGTCCGTGATCACATCCGGGACTCCGAACTACCTTCGGTACATAAAAACACATAAACTCATAATACCGATCGTCACCGAACCTTAAGCGTGCGGACCCTACGGGTTCGAGAACTATGTAGACATGACTGATACATGTCTCCGGTCAATAACCAATAGTGGAACCTATATGCTAATATTGGCTCCTACATATTCTACGAAGATCTATATCGGTCAAACCGCATAATGGTATACGTTGTTCCCTTTGTCATCGGTATGTTACTTGCCCGAGATTCGATCGTCGGTATCTCAATACCTAGTTCAATCTCGTTACCGGCAAGTCTCTTTACTCATTCCATAATGCTACATCCTGTAACTAACTCATTAGCTACATTGCTTGCAAGGCTTATAGTGATGTGCATTACCGAGAGGGCCCAGAGATACCTCTCCGATAATTGGAGTGACAAATCCTAATATCGATCTATGCCAACTCAACAAGCACCATCGGAGACACCTGTAGAGCACCTTTATAATCTCCCAGTTACGTTGTGACATTTGGTAGCACACAAAGTGTTCCTCCTGTACTCGGGAGTTGCATAATCTCATAGTCATAGGAACATGTATAAGTCATGAAGAAAGCAATAGCAACAAACTAAATGATCATCATGCTAAGCTAAAGGATGGGTCAAGTCAATCACATCATTCTCTAATGATGTAATCCCATTAATCAAACGACAACTCATGTCTATGGTTAGGAAACATAACCATCATTGATTCAATGAGCTAGTCAAGTAGAGGCATACTAGTGACACTCTGTTTGTCTATGTATTCACACATGTACTAAGTTTCTGGTTAATACAATTCTAGCATGAATAATAAACATTTATCATGATATAAGGAAATATAAATAACAACTTTATTGTTGCCTCTAGGGCATATTTCCTTCAGTCTCCCACTTGCACTAGAGTCAATAATCTAGTTCACATCGTCATGTGATTTAACACCAATAGTTCACATCTTCATGTGATTAGTTCACATCTCCATGTGACTAACACCCAAAGGGTTTACTAGAGTCGATAATCAAGTTCACATCACTATGTGATTAACACCAAAGAGTGATCATGTTTTGCTTGTGAGAGAAATTTAGTCAATGGGTCTGCCACATTCAGAGCCGTATGTATTTTGCAAATTTTCTATGTCTACAATTCTTTGCATGGAGCTACTCTAGCTAATTGCTCCCACTTTAAATATGTATCTAGATCGAGACTTAGAGTCATCCAGATCGATGTAAAAATCTTGCAATGTAACTCTTTACGACAAACTCTTTTATCACCTCCATAACTAGAAATATTTCCTTAGTCCTCTAAGGATAATTTTGACCGCTGTCCAGTGATCTACTCCTAGATCACTATTGTACGCCCTTGCCAAAATCATGCTAAGGTATACAATAGGTCTGGTGCACATCATAGCATACTTTATAGAACCTATGACTAAGGCATAGGGAATGACTTTTCATTCTCTTTCTATTTTCTGCCGTGGTCGGGTTTTGAGTCTTTACTCAACTTTACACCTTGCAACACAGGCAAGAACTCCTTCTTTGACTGTTCTATTTTGAACTACTTCAAAATCTTGTCAAGGTATGTACTCATTGAAAATATATCTAGCGTCTTGATCTATCTCTATAGATCTTGATACTCAATATGTAAGTAGCTTCACCGAGGCCTTTCTTTGAAAAACTCCTTTCAAACACTCCTTTATGCTTTTCAGAAAATTCTACATTATTTTCGATCAACAATATGTCATTCACATATACTTATTCGAAATGCTGTAGTGCTCCCACTCACTTTCTTGTAAATACAGGCTTCACCGTAAGTCTGTATAAAACCATATGCTTTGATCACTTTATCAAAGCATATATTCCAACTGTGAGATGCTTGCACCAGTCCATAGATGGATTGCTGGAGCTTTCTCACTTTGTTAGCACCTTTAGGATTGACAAAACCTTCTGGTTGCATCATATACAACTCTTCTTTAATAAATCCATTAAGGGATGCAGTTTTGACATCCATTTGCCTGATTTCATAAAATGCGGTAACTGCTAACATGATCCGGACAGACTATTAAGCATCGATACGAGTGAGAAAATCTCATCGTAGTCAACACCTTGATCTTGTCGAAAACGTTTTGCGACAATTCAAGCTTTGTAGATAGTAACACTAGTATCATTGTCCGTCTTCCTCTTGAAGATCCATTTATTCTCAATGACTCACCGATCATCGGGCAAGTCAATCAAAGTCCATACTTTGTTCTCATACATGGATCCCATCTCATATTTCATGGCCTCAAGCCATTTTGCGGAATCTGGGCTCATCATCGCTTCCTCATAGTTCGTAGGTTTGTCATGGTCTAGTAACATGACTTCCAAAACAGGATTACCGTACCACTCTTGTGCAGATCTTACTCTGGTTGACCTGCGAGGTTCAGTAGTAACTTGATCAGAAGTTTCATGATCGTCATCATTAGCTTCCTCACTAATTGGTGTAGGAACCACTAGAACTAATTTCTATGATGAACTACTTTCCAATTTGGGAGAAGGTACAATTACCTTATCAAGTTCTACTTTCCTCCCACGCACTTCTTTCGAGAGAAACTCCTTCTCTAGAAAGGATCCATTCTTAGCAACGAATATCTTGCCTTCAGATCTGTGATAGAAGGTGTACCCAACAGTTACTCTTGGGTATCCTATGAAGACGCACTTCTCCGATTTGGGTTTGAGCTTATCAGGATGAAACTTTTTCATATAAGCATTGCAACCCCAAACTTTAAGAAATGACAGCTTTGGTTTCTTGCAAAACCATAGTTCATACGGTGTCATCTCAACGTATTTAGATGGTACCCAATTTAACGTGAATGTAGCTGTCTCTAATGCATAACCCAAAAATGATAGCGGTAAATCAGTAAGAGACATCATAGATCGCACCATATCTAGTAAAGTACGATTACGACGTTCGGACACACCATTACGCTGTGGTGTTCCGGGTGGCGTGAGTTGCGAAACTATTCCGCATTGTTTCAAATGAAGACCAAACTCATAACTCAAATATTCTCATCGATGATCAGATCGTAGAAACTTTATTTTCTTGTTACGATGATTTTCCACTTCACTCTCAAATTATTTGAACTTTTCAAATGCTTCAGATTTATGTTTCATCAAGAAGATATACCCATATCTGCTCAAATCATCTGTGAAGGTCAGAAAATAACAATACCCACCGCGAGCCTCAACACTCATTGGACCGCACACATCAGTATGTATTATTTCCAACAAGTCTGTTGCTCGCTCCATTGTTCCGAAGAACAGAGTCTTAGTCATCTTGCCCATGAGGCATGGTTCGCAAGCATTAAGTGATTCATAATCAAGTGATTCCAAAAGTCCATCAGCATGGAGTTTCTTCATGCGCTTTACACCAATATGACCTAAACGACAGTGCTACAAATAAGTTGCACTATCATTATTAACTTTGCATCTTTTGGCTTCAATATTATGAATATGTGTATCACAACGATCAAGATTCAATAAACCATTTATATTGAGTGTATGACCATAGAAGGTTTTATTCATGTAAATAGAACAACAATTATTCATTGACTTGAATGAATAACCACTTTGCAATAAACATGATCCCATCATATTCATGCTCAACGCAAACACCAAATAACATTTATTTTAGGTTCAACACTAATCCTAAAGGTAAAGGGAGTGTGCGATGGTGATCTTATCAACCTTGGAATCACTTCCAACTCACATCATCACCTCGTCCTTAACTAGTCTATGTTTATTTTGCAATTCCCGTTTCGAGTTACTGATACGTCTCCAACGTATCTATAATTTTTGATTGCTCCATGCTATATTATCTACTGTTTTGGACTATATTGGGATTTATTTTCCACTTTTATATTATTTTTGGGACTAACCTATTAACCGGAGGCCCAGCCTAGAATTGCTGTTTTTTGCCTATTTCAGTATTTCGGAGAAACAGAATATCAAACGGAGTCCAAATGGAATAAAACCTTCGGGAACGTCATTTTCTCACCGAACGTGATCCAGGAGACTTGGACCCTACTCCAAGGAGTCAAAGAGGCGGTCACGAGGGTGGGGGGCGCGCCCACCCCCTAGGGCGCGCCCCTGCCTCGTGGGCCCCTCGGTGCTCCACCGACGTACTCCTTCCTCCTATATATACCTACGTACCCCCAAACTATCAGAACAGGAGCCAAAAACCTAATTCCACCGCCGCAACTTTCTGTATCCACGAGATCCCATCTTGGGGCCTGTTCCGGAGCTCCGCCAGAGAGGGCCGTCATCACTGAGGGCTTCTACATCATCATAGCCTCTCCGATGAAGTGTGAGTAGTTTACCTCAGACCTTCGGGTCCATAGTTAGTAGCTAGATGGCTTCTTCTCTCTTTTTGGATCTCAATACAAAGTTCTCCCCCTCTCTTGTGGAGATCTATTCGATGTAATCTTCTTTTTGCGGTGTGTTTGTTGAGATTAATGAATTGTGGGTTTATGATCAAGTCTATCTATGAATAATATTTGAATCTTCTCTGAATTATTTTATGTATGATTGCTTATCTTTGCAAGTCTCTTCGAATTATCCGTTTGGTTTGGCCAACTAGATTGGTAGTTCTTGCCATGGGAGAAGTGCTTAGCTTTGGGTTCGATCTTGCGGTGTCCTTTCCCAGTGACAGAAGGGGCAGCAAGGCACGTATTGTATCGTTACCATCGAGGATAACAAGATGGGGTTTATTTCATATTGCATGAATTTATCTCTCTACATCATGTCATCTTTCTTAAAGTGTTACTCTATTTTTAACTTAATACTCTAGATGCATGCTGGATAGCGGTCGATGAGTGGAGTAATAGTAGTAGATGCATAATCGTTTCGGTCTACTTGTCACGGACGTGATGCCTATATACATGATCATGCCTAGTGAGGGAGTCCTGGATTAGGGGGTGTTTGGGTAGCCGGACTATACCTTCAGCCGGACTCCAGGACTATGAAGATACAAGATTGAAGACTTCGTCCCGTGTCCGGATGGGACTTTCCTTGGCGTGGAAGGCAAGCTTGGCGATGCGGATATTCAAGATCTCCTACCATTGTAACCGACTTTATGTAACCCTAACCCTATCCAGTGTCTATATAAACCGGAGGGTTGTAGTCCGTAGGCAATCAACTCCATACACAACAATCATACCATAGGCTAGCTTCTAGGGTTTAGCCTCCTTGATCTCGTGGTAGATCTACTCTTGTACTACCCATATCATCAATATTAATCAAGCAAGAGTAGGGTTTTACCTCCATCGAGAGGGCCCGAACCTGGGTAAAAAACATCGTGTCCCTTGTCTCCTGTTACCATCCGGCCTAGACGCCCAGTTCGGGACCCCCTACCCGAGATCCGCCGGTTTTGACACCGACACTGGTGCTTTCATTGAGAGTTCCTCTGTGCCATCACAATCAGGAAGGATGCCTCTTCCCGTCTTTAAAGACGGTGCCGTTGCTATGGGAGCCTTGGCTGTCGGCCAAACCCTCCGGCTAGGTGGTTTCCTCATGACCGCCTGTTCAGCTGTTGCGCCGATGGTGACCTCTCGGGTCATCAAAAGCAACCTACACGTCAGTTCGGAGCTCGTCGAGCAGCTAGATCCAATGGAGCTCTCTTCCGTAAACGAGCTCTTGGATCGCATCGCCGCCCTAGGGGTCGCTACGGATTACGACCAGGTTGGGCTTAAACCCGATCTAAGAGAAATTAACTCTCCCCAAGTCACCCACCATGTTGCCGTGGTAGAGACGCTGTGCGGCGACCCTTCATCTATTTGAAGGACTAGCTACGTCCGAATTCCCGACCCCTCCAAGCCTGATACCCACGGAGAGGAGGATGTAACTCAAGACCTAAGCTTAGGATCAGGCAACGGGCTAGATTCGTTGGACAACATCCAAGAATCCGAACTTCAGAGTCCGGAAACTCTTCGGCCTCTGAATCTTGGATCCGGTGAGGTTTCAGATTCAACGACACCCGCCCACCCGAACATAAGCGATCTCTCCCAAATCAGGCAGAGGCCCGAGGAAACAGTACATCATTACTGGGCCAGATTCCTCCTGGTTATGTACAGGATAAAGGATTGCCGCGAAGGAGACGCAATCTCAATTTTCGGCAGTAATTGCACATACGAGGGAATCCTGAACGCCGTAAGTCATCGTGATATTACACACTTCGCTGACTTGGCGTCCATAGTACAAAAATACTGTGCGATGGAAAGTGCCTGGAAAACCGAAATAAAATTTTGGGATAATCCGGCCTTGAATAGTAATCCCATCCGAACTAAGAGGGTGCATCATCATAGGACACCCGGGATAAACACCAAAAAGCCAAAACCCTCTACAGGGCATGGAACCGTACTGGAAAGGTGGCTTGATGGACCCTGTAGAATTCACAGTACAGAGGACGCCACACCAACTCACAGCCTTAGAGCATGTTGGATACTCCGGCAGGTGGCCAAAATTGGCGAGGACCTCTTAATTCCGGAGGCCGCAGAAAGCCAGCCCGAGGACACCAGTACCGTTCTCACAGTCTTCGAGACTTTCGCATCAAACAATATGCGAAAAAGAACACTCGCAGCCTCGCCGAAGTCTATCAAGTTGCAACAATAAATCCATGGAGCGACACTTCTATTACCTTCAACGCAAGTGATGAACCTAGATTTCGAACAGCCCGAGCACCAGCCGCATTGGTCCTCAGTCACATAGTGGACGGCTTTCGCCTCACCAAGGTGCTCATGGATGGAGGCAGCGGACTGAACCTCATTTATGAGGAAACCCTTCAAAAAATGGAAATAGATTGGAACCGCATCGAGCGAAGCAGCACAACCTTTAGAGGAATAATCCCCAGTCGGGAAGCGCGCTGCACAGGAAAAATCACACTAGATGTGGTGTTCGGCACGCCGGATAATTACAGGTCCGAAGAAGTCATGTTTCAGGTGGCCCCGTTTAAGAGCGGATATCACGCTTTACTAGGGCGGGAAGCATTCACAATCTTCCAAGCAATACCCCATTACGGGTACATGAAGCTTAAGATGCCCAGGCCAAATGGAATTATCACTCTAGCTAGTAATCCGGACATAGCACTCCGCGCCGAAAACAAGACGGCCGCATTAGCCCTTGAGGCGCTATCCGAAGCCTTAGCGGCCGAGGAACTGACTGCGCTGCGCTCCACGGTTAACAAGGATGATGTGATACTCGATAAGAGATCCAAATCCACATCCTTCAAGCCAGCCGACGAAATAGTCAAATTCCAGGCCCATCCAACGGACCCCAATAAAACAGCTTCAATTGGGGGACGACTGAACCCTGATGCAGACGCCGCACTGCGAGAGTTCCTATGAGAGAACTGGGACATCTTCGCCTGGCACCCTTCAGACATGCCAGGGATCCCACGCAGGCTGGCCAAACACAGCTTAAATATCCTAAAAGGATTTAAACCTGTCAAACAAGCCCTTCGGCGTTTTTCTGAACCCAAGAGACAGGCTATGGGAGAGGAGCTAGCCAAGCTATTGGAGGCCGGATTCATCATAGACATAAAACATCCGGACTGGCTAGCAAACCTGGTGATGGTACCAAAGAAGGACAAATCCTGGCGCCTGTGTGTCGATTTTAAAGACCTTAACAAGGCTTGCCCAAAGGATCCCTTCCCCCTCCCCCGCATCGATCAAATTATCGATGCCACCGCAAGACACGATTTGTTGTGTTTCCTCAACGCATACTCCGGTTACCATAAAATCAAGATGGTAGAATCAGACCAAGCTGCAATAGCATTCATCACACCATACGGCCCATTCTGCTTCAACACAATGCCCTTCGGGCTGAAAAACGCCGGCGCAACATATCAGCGCATGATCCAGACATGTCTGGCAAATCAGATCAGCAAAACAGTGGAGGCGTATGTGGATGATGTGGTCGTCAAATCAAGACATGTCGAATCTCTAATAGACGACTTGAGGCTTACATTCGATAACCTCCGAAAATATGACATCAAGCTCAACCCGGAAAAATGCGTCTTCGGCGTTCCAACCGAAAAGCTCTTGGGCTTCATTGTATCCGGTAGAGGAATTGAAGCAAATCCAGCCAAGATCCGAGCTTTGTCACAATTGGATATCCCAAAGGACCTCAAACAAATACAAAAATTAACCGAATGCATGGCGGCATTAAGCCACTTCATCTCTCGCTTGGGAGAAAAGGCACTACCCCTCTATCGCCTCCTTCGGCGCACCGAACACTTCGAGTGGACGGAGGCCGCCACGGCTGGACTTGATGAGATAAAAGCTATATTGGCAACAAACCCAGTCCTGGCCTCGCCGAACACTGGCGAACCAATGTTATTGTACATTGCAGCAACACATCAAGTTGTCAGCGCAATGCTCGTTGTCGAGCGGGAAACGGATGGACACAAATTACCCCTTCAAAGGCCAGTCTACTACGTATCCACTGTCCTCACTCCATGAAAATCACGGTACCCGCATTATCAAAAGATTGCATATGCGGTATTCATGGCATCCCGGAAGCTACGACACTACTTTCAGGGTGTTCCATAACAGTAGCCTCAGAAGTGCCACTAAACGATATTATCAACAACCGCGATGCAACGGGCCGGATTGCAAAATGGGCCATCGAGCTTCTCCCGTTCGATATAACCTATAAGCCACGGTGAGCTATTAAATCGCAAGTTTTGGCCGACTTCGTCACAGAATGGACGGAGGCCGAACTCCCTAAAGAGTACGGCACATATTCAAACTGGATTATGCATTTCGACGGCTCCAAAATGTTGGCCGGACTGGGGGCTGGCGTCGTCCTGACGTCCCCCATAGGAGACACCGTCCAATATGTGCTCCAGATCATGTACACGGATTCCAACAATGCAGCCGAATATGAGGTTCTCCTACATGGTCTTCGGATAGCAGTATCCATGGGTATCCAGCGCCTAGAGGTACGCGGGGATTCAAACCTCGCGATATCCGAAATAAATGGAGACTTCGATGCCAAGTACCCAAAAATGGCAGCTTACCGCAACGCCGTCCTAAAAATGTCGGCTCGGTTCGAAGGGCTGGAGTTTCACCATATAGCCCGAGAAAACAATCAAGCAACGGACGTCCTGGCACACATCGGAGCAAAACGTGATGCAGTCCCCCCCAACATCTTTTTGGAAAGATTGTTCAAGCCATCTGTAGCATGGGAGGGGGAACCCGCAAATAACAGCCCGGACCCAGCCGCACCACTCGACGCCGAACAATCTGACACAATTGGAGGCTCTGCCAATGAAATTACACCTTCAGCCCACGTAATAATGGTGGTTATCGCCCCGTGGACAGAACCATTCCTAGCCTACCTTACTAGGCAGGAACTCCCGGAGGACCAAAACGAGGCCCGCTGCATAGTGCGGTGATCTAAAGCCTATAGAGTCCATGAGGGAGAGCTTTATAAGAAAAGCACTACCGGAGTCCTTCAAAGGTGCATCTCCGAAGAGGAAGGGCGGAACCTTCTGGCCGAAATTCATGCCGGACTCGATGGTCACCATGCCGCTGCTCGGTCCCTTGTTAGCAAGGCTTTCCGTACAGGCTTTTATTGGCCAATGGCCCGGGCAGACGCTCAGGACCTAGTCCAACGATGCGCTGGTTGCCAACTTTTTGCCAACCAAAGCCATATGCCACCCACCGCACTCCAAACTATACCCATCACCTGGCCCTTTGCGGTCTGGGGGCTTGACATGGTCGGACCCCTTAAAGGTGGGACCGATAGGAAAAAATACTTACTGGTCATGGTGGATAAGTTCACCAAATGGATAGAAGCCAAGCCTGTTAAAACGGCTGAATCCGGACCTGTGATAGACTTCATATCCGGGGTCGTACACCATTATGGCGTCCCTCACAGCATCATAACCGATAACAGTACAAACTTTACCACCGACGAGGTAAAACTCTGGTGCAAAAACATGGGCATCAAGCTCGATTATGCTTCCGTCTATCACCCACAAACCAACGGCCAGGTCGAACGAACAAATGGTCTTATCATGAGCGGCATTAAACCCAGACTCGTGCGGTCCCTCAAGGAATCTAACACGCACTGGGTAGAGGAGCTCGACTTCGTGCTATGGGGGCTGCGAACCTCGCCAAATCGCACCACCGGATACACACCATTTTTTATGGTGTACGGCGCAGAGGCAGTTCTGCCCTGCGACATAATTCATGACTCACCTAGAGTGTGCATGTACGAAGAAAGAGAAGCCGAGCTCGATCGGCAGGACAACTTGGACGCCTTGGAGGAGGAGCGTGACGTGGCAAAAGCCCGTTCCGCATTTTATCAACAGCAGGCCCAAAGATATCAAAGCACAGAAGTACGGGCCAAAAATTACAATGTTGGCGAACTAGTTCTACGCCTGCCGGATAAGAAAAAGGACAAACTCAAGCCCAAGTGGGAAGGTCCATTCATAATCGACCAAGTCCTGACTGGTGGGGCGTACCGCCTGCGAGATGCGTCAGATAACCGACTCGAGCCGAACCCGTGGAACGCCACCCGTCTCCGAAGATTCTATGCCTAGCGCCGGACTCTGTGTTCGTCTCCTTCCTCTGTCCATTTTTTGCATTTTTTTGTCTTACATTTCTCTCCTTCCCCTCTTTTCTTTTATAGCCCTTAAAGGCTCATCTAGTGACGCGCCACTCGTGCTCATTAAACCTGGGGGCTTCTTTAACAGATGCTTATTTATATGGGCTTCACGCCCAACACATGCGTCAAACTTCCGCATGTACCTTTTTCTTCACCATTATATGCATCGATATGACTTAAGTTTTGGCCAAGCTGGGTTGCCTGGCTCCTGTGCTTACCCCTACGTTCCCGATTGTTCAGCTAGGCGGTAAAGGGAGTACCTCTGCGATTGTTACTGCCGGATCAGCCGGATGTGTACCTCAGACTGGGTGAAGCCGAAAGCTAGCGTTCTTAAGAGAATATTCGGTCGGTGAGATAAAAGATGATCTTTTTACTCATTTTATGCGCCCCCAGATGCTTTTTTCTGCGTCTTTTTACGCAGTCCGGACATGCACTTTAGGGCATGCCTCCCAGTGAAAGGAACCCCTAACGGAACTATTCTCTCTGGAAGATGTTTCTTACTAACCATGTAATATAACATAACTAGTTGGGCACTTGTCTGATAAAGCACTAATGACCCCTACGCCTGGTCTCCACGCATACCACGGTTCTTATATAACCGCTATGGTATTCGGACACACTCCTGACCGTCAGGTCCCGAGGTTGAAGCGAAATGGTCGGCAATGACAAACGATCTACAATCCGGCTAGAAGGCATTACACATGTCAATTCAAACTTACATAGTCATTCTGACTGATTGTATTCCTCTTATGTACCATCTAATAGGTTGTCTAATTTACAGTCCTGCTGGGAATACTTCGCGGCCAACTCTACTTGGCCGTATACTAAGCTCACAGGGATCTCCTTCCTATCAGGCCCCACTGGTCCGACCTCGGCCATGTGGTTTGGGTCAGACTTCGTAAAACGGGTCTTCACCATGGCCCAGGCTTCCCTAGCGCCTTGTCGACAGGCCGATATCTTCCACAACCGGAAGCACCACCGAGCTCCCTTCAGCTTCTCCGCAAGCTCTCCAAGGCCCTCGGGCATGGAGTGGGCAGGCCATAAGGCTTGGGCAACACCTCGCATCGCCTGCCGAATTCGCTCATGCAGTTGCATGAGTTCGGGAAGAAGGTCACCCGTAGAACCGGGCATCTCCTCTGCAGGACGACATGTAAGCATACCTACAGACATTACTCTGTTAGTCGACTTCCTCGCCGAACTCTTTTTTTTCAAAGTTCGTTCAAGCACTTACTGAATATGCCGCGTCGAAGCCGCTGATTCCCCCTCGTGGAGTCCGACAGCTGGCCACGAACATCTTTAAGTTCGACATCCAGCCTGGTGTTGGCATCCTGAAGATCATTCTTCTCTCGCCTCACCTTTGTCAACGTACTGTCACCGGCCTTTAGCCGGCGTAAGAGTTGTTGCTTTTCCGGATCGAGTCCGGCACCATCTGCAACATGATTAGTCAGATTTGCACCCACACCGCACAATACTAATCTTTCGAAGCGTATCTTACCTGAGGGGGTCTCTTTGGGCTCCCCTGCTGCGGCTAGTGCGGCCACTAGTTGGGCCTTGCACTTTTCCAGCTCCTGGGACAGTACGGTATTCTTCTCTGTAAGAACCTGCTTATTAAATGATCCTTAAATCAGTTGCTCTAACTGTTTCAAGTCTCGGGGGCTACTGGTATATCTATATTTGACCAAAATTTTCTTACCCGTATGTCTTTTACATACTGCTCCGTGGATCTGGCTAAACCATTTTGAGCGGCACGGAGGTATGCATCTCTCGAATTAAAGGCATCTAAAGCCTCTTGGGAGAAACAAGCATCGCGTAGAACTGTCCGGCGACGCCTGTGGTTCATGGCACTCTCCACTTCAGAATTTGTGGCAGACAGCCTGTCCGCATCCTCTGTCGGAGGAGCGTCCGGTGCGCGCCTTGTGCTCGCCTCCGCTTCCTGGCCAGACGTTGGATCCTGGCTGGTGGAGGCGTGATTGGCAACCTCTCCGGATGTAGTCCGGCGAGGTCTCTTCGTTCTGAAGATAGCACGAACGTTAATATGCCCTGACAGAATAACACCAGGGAAACAGAGGCTGCGCTATACCTTTGCACCGGCATCTCAGTCCGGACTACATTCCTTTTTGCCCCACGGGGCCCTGCGGCCCCTCATTGGCTAGCCGCCGCAAGTTCGGCCTCCTGCCGCGGAAATCTCCCCTGCAAAACACGGTTGTCGTCAGAAACACCAGAATACGTGAGAGTGGAATCTCTCTCAAGGGAATGAGACTCCGGTTTCTGTCACCTGGGAGGCCGGGATTAACCCTAGGTAATCAGCCGTGATGGCTACCAAGGTATTGTCCTTGCTTAGCTGATGGAACACCCCGTCGATAAGCTCCACCGATATGTCCGGATCCTCTTCGGAGTCCGGATCGAGGGACCGTTCTGGGTCCTCGGGCTATGGAGGGCGGCTGTTTATATCCTTTACCACCTGTCACAGTTCCTGCATTGAAGTCGTTAGACTACATATCTAACCGTGGGAGTATAAAACAAACGGGCAAGCGCAGTTGTTCGCTTACCCAACTTGGAGGATCATACATAGTAAATCCGGCCTGCGGGTTGACACGGAGGAATTCCTTCTTTTCTCCCTTGTACAAAGAGGATAAGATCTTTACTAGAGCGGCAGCTGAGGCCGGCCCCTTACGACCGTAAGGGGTGGCGTCATCCTCCCCGTTGAAATCCCACATGGGGTGGCCTCTATATTGAAGTGGCTGCACCCCCCGCATAATGCATGCGGCCATGACTCCAATCATGGTTAGTCCAGAATGAGCCAACAGTCTTATCCGGCCCATCAGGTAAAGGACGTCTCTGTCGCTTTCTCTCTGAGAGCTCCGCGGACGCCAGCTCAAGCGTTTCTTCAATGGAGCACTGTTGAACTCAGGGAGACCGACCCGGATAGGGTCCGGTAGCGGGACGTCATCTATGTAAAACCATTCCGAAGGCCAGTCCTCGGACGCCTTCTTTGAGGTTCCGGATAGGTATCCGGTCCCGGCGATGCGCCATACTTCGGCTCCGCCCACTTGGTATATAGACCCCTCTCGAGAACGGGGCACCAGGCAGAATAACCTCTTCCACAGCGCGAAATGAGCCTCAACGCCTAAAAATAGCTCGCAAAGGGCGACGAAACCCGCAATATGTAATACGGAGGCGGGCGTGAGATTGTGCAGCTTGAGGCCGTAGAACTCCAGAAGCCCGCGGAGAAGTGGATGAATTGGAAACCCCAGTCCCCTTATTAGATAGGGTACGAGGCACACCCGCTCTCCTTTAGAAGGATTGGGGGTGCTCTCCACTTGTTTCCGCCATTGTTGGTGGCAAGACCGGCTCGGACCGGGACCATGTATGACTGAGGGAGAAATCCCTTGGCCTGAAGCGACGCTAACTCGCTATGCGGGATGGTGCAGCTCTCCCAGTCCCCGGGTTTGGGACCGGAGGGGCGAGGGGAGGAGCTGCGACGGCTGGTCATGTTGGAATGGACCTTTACTGGAAGCGCTCTGATGATAACTCGCGGAGAGGAGAAGATGTGGTTTGGACCTAAATCCCCATCCCGTTAAATAGGCGGCTCGTTTATACGGCTAGGGGTGTGGATGTAAAAACGCCCCATCTTTTCGCATTCGTTTGACACGTGGAAGACGGCCATTATTGGGCGTGGAAGCCGAGGAGCACTACATTACAAAAATTGGACATTATTCCTACAGGTACACAAGATTTGGAGAAGAACCCGCTTGCAATGCCGAACAATTTGCGCGCCGGACTCGTCATCATTGAAGCCTGGTTCGGGGGCTACTGAGGGAGTCCTGGATTAGGGGGTGTTCGGGTAGCCGGACTATACCTTCAGCCGGACTCCAGGACTATGAAGATACAAGATTGAAGACTTCGTCCCGTGTCCGGATGGGACTTTCCTTGGCGTGGAAGGCAAGCTTGGCGATGCGGATATTCAAGATCTCCTACCATTGTAACCGACTTTATGTAACCCTAACCCTATCTGTTGGGGAATGTTGCAGAAAACAAAAAATTTCCTACGGTTTCACCAAGATCCATCTAGGAGTTCATCTAGCAACGAGTGATTAGATGCATCTACGTACCTTGTAGATCGCGGGCGGAAGCATTCAAAGAACGGGGATGAGGGAGTCGTACTCGACGTGATTCGAATCACCGAAGATCCTAGCACCGAACGGACGGCACCTCCGCGTTCAACACACGTACGGAACAGCCACGTCTCCTCCTTCTTGATCCAGCAAGGGGGTAGGAGAGGTTGAGGGAGATGGCTCCAGCAGCAGCACGACGGCGTGGTGATGATGGAGCTGCAGTACTCCGGCAGGGCTTCGCCAAGCACTATGGAGGAGGAGGAGGTGTTGGAGAGGGAGAGGGAGGCACCAAAGGAAAAGGTAAGAAGTCCTCCATCTCCCCACTATATATAGGAGGGCCAAGGGGGGCGCCGGCCCTAGGAGATCTAATCTCCTAGGGGGTGCGGCCAAGGGGAGGAATCTCTCCTCCCCAAGGCACCTAGGAGGTGCCTTCCCCTCCTAGGACTCTTCCCTCCTTGAAACCCTAGGCGCATGGGCCTCTTGGGGCTGGTGCCCTTGGCCCATGTAGGCCAAGACGCACCCCCTACAGCCCATGTGGCCCCCCGGGACAGGTGGCCCCACCCGGTGGACCCCCGGGACCCTTCCGGTGGTCCCGGTACAATACCGGTGACCCCGAAACTTGTCCCGATGCCCGAAATAGCACTTCCTATATATAATTCTATACCTCCGGACCATTCCGGAACTCCTCATGACATCCGGGATCTCATCCGGGACTCCGAACAACATTCGGGTTACTGCATATACATATCCCTACAACCCTAGCGTCACCGAACCTTAAGTGTGTAGACCCTACGGGTTCGGGAGACATGTAGACATGACCGAGATCGTTCTCCGGTCAATAACCAACAGCGGGATCTGGATACCCATGTTGGCTCCCACATGCTCCTCGATGATCTCATCGGATGAACCACGATGTCGAGGATTCAAGCAACCCCGTATACAATTCCCTTCGTCAATCGGTATGTTACTTGCCCGAGATTCGATCGTCGGTATCCCAATACCTCGTTCAATCTCATTACCGGCAAGTCACTTTACTCATACCATAACGCATGATACCGTGACCAGACACTTGGTCACTTTGAGCTCATTATGATGATGTATTACCGAGTGGGCCCAGTGATACCTCTCCGTCATACGGAGTGACAAATCCTAGTCTTGATCCATGTCAACCCAACAGACACTTTCGGAGATACCCGTAGTATACCTTTATAGTCACCCAGTTATGTTGTGACGTTTGGTATACCCAAAGCACTCCTACGGTATCCGGGAGTTACACGATCTCATGGTCTAAGGAAAAGATACTTGACATTGGAAAACTCTAGCAAACGAACTATACGATCTTTGTGCTATGTTTAGGATTGGGTCCTGTCCATCACATCATTCTCCTAATTATGTGATCTCATTATCAATGACATCCAATGTCCATAGTCAGGAAACCATGACTATCTGTTGATCAACGAGCTAGTCAACTAGAGGCTTACTAGGGACATGTTGGTGTCTATTATTCACACATGTATTACGATTTCCGGATAACACAATTATAACATGAATAAAGACAATTATCATGAACAAGGAAATATAATAATAATGCTTTTATTATTTCCTCTAGGGCATATTTCCAACAGTCTCCCACTTGCACTAGAGTCAATAATCTAGTTACATTGTGATGAATCGAACACCCATGGAATTCTGGTGTTGATCATGTTTTGCTCTAGGGAGAGGTTTAGTCAACGGATCTGCTACATTCAGGTCCGTATGTACTTTACAAATATCTATGTCTCCATCTTGAACATTTTCACGAATGGAGTTGAAGCGACGCTTGATGTGCCTTGTCTTCTTGTGAAACCTGGGCTCCTTAGACTCCTTAGCAAGTGCAATAGCTCCAGTGTTGTCACAGAAGAGTTTGATTGGCCCCGACGCATTGGGTATGACTCCTAGGTCGGTGATGAACTCCTTCACCCAAATTGCTTCATGCGCTGCCTCCGAGGCTGCCATGTACTCCGCTTCACATGTAGATCCCGCCACGACGCTCTGCTTGCAACTGCACCAGCTTACTGCCCCACCATTCAAAATATACACGTATCCGGTTTGTGACTTAGAGTCATCCAGATCTGTGTCGAAGCTAGCGTCGACGTAACCTTTTACGACGAGCTCTTTGTCACCTCCATAAACGAGAAACATTTGCTTAGTCCTTTTCAGGTACTTCAGGATATTCTTGGCCGCTGTCCAGTGTTCCTTGCCGGGATTACTTTGGTACCTTCCTACCAAACTTACGGCAAGGTTTACATCAGGTCTGGTACACAGCATGGCATACATAATAGAACCTATGGCTGAGGCATAGGGGATGACACTCATCTCTTCTATATCTTCTGCCGTGGTCGGACATTGAGCTGAGCTCAATTTCACACCTTGCAACACAGGCAAGAACCCCTTCTTAGACTGATCCATATTGAACTTCTTCAATATCTTATCAAGGTATGTGCTTTGTGAAAGACCTATGAGGCGTCTTGATCTATCTCTGTAGATCTTGATGCCTAATATATAAGCAGCTTCTCCAAGGTCCTTCATTGAAAAAAATTTATTCAAGTAGGCCTTAATGTTGTCCAAGAGTTCTATATCATTTCCCATCAAAAGTATGTCATCTACATATAATATGAGAAATGCTACAGAGCTCCCACTCACTTTCTTGTAAACGCAGGCTTCTCCATAAGTCTGCGTAAACCCAAACGCTTTGATCATCTCATCAAAGCGAATGTTCCAACTCCGAGATGCTTGCACTAGCCCATAAATCGAGCGTTGGAGCATGCACACCTTGTCAGCATTCTTAGGATCGACAAAACCTTCCGGCTGCATCATATACAATTCTTCCTTAAGGAAACCATTAAGGAATGCCGTTTTGACGTCCATCTGCCATATTTCATAATCATAAAATGCGGCAATTGCTAACATGATTCGGACGGACTTCAGCTTCGCTACCGGTGAAAAAGTCTCATCGTAGTCAACCCCTTGAACTTGTCGATAACCCTTAGCGGCAAGGCGAGCTTTATAGATGGTCACATTACCTTCCGCGTCTGTCTTCTTCTTAAAGATCCATTTATTTTTCTATGGCTCGCCGCTCAACGGGCAAGTCAGTCAAAGTCCATACTTTGTTTTCATACATGGATCCTATCTCGGATTTCATGGCTTCTAGCCATTTGTCGGAATCCGGGCCCGCCATCGCTTCTTCATAGTTCAAAGGTTCACCGTTGTCTAACAACATGATTTCCAAGACAGGGTTGCCGTACCACTTTGGTGCGGAACGTGTCCTTGTGGACCTTTGAATTTCAGTAGGAGCTTGATCAGAAGTATCTTGATCATCGTCAATAACTTCCTCTCTAGTCGGTGCAGGCACCTCAGGAACATTTTCTTGAGTTGCGCCTTTTTCCGGTTCAAGAGGTAATACTTCATCAAGTTCTACCTTCCTCCCACTTACTTCTTTCGAGAGAAACTCCTTCTCTAGAAAGGATCCATTCTTGGCAACAAAGATCTTGCCTTCGGATCTGAGGTAGAAGGTATACCCAATAGTTTCTTTAGGGTATCCTATGAGGACGCATTTTTCCGATTTGGTATCGAGCTTTTCAGGTTGAAGTTTCCTGACATAAGCATCGCATCCCCAAACTTTTAGAAACGACAGCTTAGGTTTCTTCCCAAACCACAATTCAAACGGTGTCGTCTCAACGGATTTCGACGGAGCCCTATTTAAAGTGAATGCGGCAGTCTCTAAAGCATAGCCCCAAAAGGTAGCGGTAAATCGGTAAGAGACATCATAGATCGCACCATATCTAATAGAGTGCGATTACGACGTTCGGACACACCATTACGCTGAGGTGTTCCAGGCGGCGTGAGTTGTGAAACTATTCCACATTTTCTTAAGTGTGTACCAAACTCGTGACTCAAGTATTCTCCTCCACGATCTGATCGCAGGAACTTGATTTTCCTGTCACATTGATTTTCAACCTCATTCTGAAATTCTTTGAACTTTTCAAAGGTCTCAGACTTGTGTTTCATTAAGTAGATATACCCATATCTACTCAAGTCATCAGTGAGGGTGAGAACATAACGATAGCCACCGCGAGCCTCAACACTCATTGGACCGCACACATCAGTATGTATGATTTCTAATAAGTTGGTTGCTCGCTCCATCGTTCCTGAGAATGGAGTCTTGGTCATTTTACCCATGAGGCATGGTTCGCATGTGTCAAATGATTCGTAATCAAGAGACTCTAAAAGTCCATCAGCATGGAGCTTCTTCATGCGTTTGACACCTATGTGACCAAGGCGGCAGTGCCACAAGTATGTGGGACTATCATTATCAATCTTACATCTTTTGGTACTCACACTATGAACATGTGTAGCATTACGCTCGAGATTCATTAATAATAAACCATTTACCATCGGAGCATGACCATAAAACATATCTCTCATATAAATAGAACAACCATTATTCTCGGATTTAAATGAGTAGCCGTCTCGAATTAAACGAGATCCTGATACAATGTTCATGCTCAAACTTGGCACTAAATAACAATTATTGAGGTTCAAAACTAATCCCGTAGGTAAATGTAGAGGTAGCGTGCCGACGGCGATCACATCGACCTTGGAACCATTCCCGACGCGCATCGTCACCTCGTCCTTCGCCAGTCTCCACTTATTCCGAAGCTCCTGCTTTGAGTTACAAATGTGAGCAACTGCACCGGTATCAAATACCCAGGAGCTACTACGAGTACTGGTAAGGTACACATCAATTACATGTATATCACATATACCTTTTGTTTTGCCGGCCTTCTTGTCCACTAAGTATTTGGGACAGTTCCGCTTCCAGTGACCACTTTCCTTGCAATAAAAGCACTCAGTCTCGGGCTTGGGTCCATTCTTTGGCTTCTTCCCGGCAGCTTGCTTGCCGGGCGCGGCAACTCCCTTGCCGTCCTTCTTGAAGGCTTTCTTACCCTTGCCCTTCTTGAACTTAGTGGTTTTATTCACCATCAGTTCCTTTTTGACTTCTACCTCTGCTGATTTCAGCATTGCAAATACTTTAGGAATGGTCTTTTCCATCCCCTGCATATTGAAGTTCATCACAAAGCTCTTGTAGCTCGATGGAAGCGACTGAAGGATTCTGTCAATGACCGCGTCATCCGGGAGATTAACTCCCAGCTGAGTCAAGCGGTTATGTAACCCAGACATAGTGAGTATGTGCTCACTGACAGAACTGTTTTCCTCCATCTTACAGCTGAAGAATTTGTCAGAGACTTCATATCTCTCGACCCGGGCATGAGCTTGAAAAACCATTTTCAGCTCTTCGAACATCTCATATGCTCCGTGTCTCTCAAAACGCTTTTGGAGCCCCGGTTCTAAGCTGTAAAGCATGCCGCACTGAACGAGGGAGTAGTCATTGGTACATGCCTGCCAAGCGTTCATAACGTCTTGTTCTGCAGGGAGAACAGGTGCATCACCTAGCGGTGCTTGTAGAACATAATCTTTCTTGGCAGCTATGAGGATGATCCTCAGGTTCCGGACCCAGTCCGTGTAGTTGCTGCCATCGTCTTTCAGCTTGGTTTTCTCTAGGAACGTGTTGAAGTTGAGGACTATGTTGGCCATTTGATCTACAAGACATATTGTAAAGATTTTAGACTAAGTTCATGATAATTAAGTTCATCTAATCAAATTATTCAATGAACTCCCACTTAGATAGACATCCCTCCTGTCATCTAAGTATAACATGATCCGAGTTAACTAGGCCGTGTCCGATCATCACGTGAGACGGACTAGTCAACGTCGGTGAACATCTTCATGTTGATCGTATCTTCTATACGACTCATGCTCGACCTTTCGGTCTTCTGTGTTCCGAGGCCATGTCTGTACACATGCTAGGCTCGTCAAGTCAACCTAAGTGTTTGCATGTGTAAATCTGTCTTACACCCGTTGTATGTGAACGTTAGAATCTATCACACCCGATCATCACGTGGTGCTTCGAAACAACGAACTGTCGCAACGGTGCACAATTAGGGGAAACACTTTCTTGAAATTATTATGAGGGATCATCTTATTTACTACCGTCGTTCTAAGTAAACAAGATGAAAAACATGATAAACATCACATGCAATCAAATAATAATAGTGACATGATATGGCCAATATCACATAGCTCCTTTGATCTCCATCTTGGGGCTCCATGATCATATTGTCACCGGCATGACACCATGATCTCCATCATCATGATCTCCATCATTGTGTCTCCATGAAGTTGCTCGCCAACTATTACTTCTACTACTATGGCTAACCCGTTTAGCAATAAAGTAAAGTAATTTACATGGCGTTTCTCAATGACACGCAGGCCATACAAAAAAATAAAGACAACTCCTATGGCTCCTGCCGGTTGTCATACTCATCGACATGCAAGTCGTGATTCCTATTACAATAGCATGAACATCTCATACATCACATATAGATCATTCATCATTCATCACAACTTTGGGCATATCATATCACAAAGCACTTGCTGCAAAAACAAGTTAGACGTCCTCTAATTGTTGTTGCAAGTTTTACGTGGCTGAAGTAGGGTTCTAGCAAGAACGTTTTCTTACCTACGTGAAAGCCACAACGTGATTTGTCAACTTCTATTTACCCTTCATAAGGACCCTTTTCATCGAATCTGCTCCAACTAAAGTAGGAGAGACAGACACCCGCCAGCCACCTTATGCAACTTGTGCATGTTAGTCGGTGGAACCGGTCTCACGTAAGCGTACGTGTAAGGTTGGTCTGGGCCGCTTCATCCCACAATACCGTTGAAGCAAGATAAGACTAGTAGTGGCAAGAAAGTTGACAACATCAACGCCCACAACAAATTGTGTTCTACTCGTGCAAGAGAACTACGCATAGATCTAGCTCATGATGCCACTTTTGGGGAACGTTGCAGAAAACAAAAATTTTCCTACGGTTTCACCAAGATCCATCTAGGAGTTCATCTAGCAACGAGTGATTAGATGCATCTACGTACCTTGTAGATCGCGGGCGGAAGCATTCAAAGAACGGGGATGAGGGAGTCGTACTCGACGTGATTCGAATCACCGAAGATCCTAGCACCGAACAGACGGCACCTCCGCGTTCAACACACGTACGGAACAGCCACGTCTCCTCCTTCTTGATCCAGCAAGGGGGTAGGAGAGGTTGAGGGAGATGGCTCCAGCAGCAGCACGACGGCGTGGTGATGATGGAGCTGCAGTACTCCGGCAGGGCTTCGCCAAGCACTATGGAGGAGGAGGAGGTGTTGGAGAGGGAGAGGGAGGCACCAAAGGAAAAGGTAAGAAGTCCTCCATCTCCCCACTATATATAGGAGGGCCAAGGGGGGCGCCGGCCCTAGGAGATCTAATCTCCTAGGGGGGTGCGGCCAAGGGGAGGAATCTCTCCTCCCCAAGGCACCTAGGAGGTGCCTTCCCCTCCTAGGACTCTTCCCTCCTTGAAACCCTAGGCGCATGGGCCTCTTGGGGCTGGTGCCCTTGGCCCATGTAGGCCAAGACGCACCCCCTACAGCCCATGTGGCCCCCCGGGACAGGTGGCCCCACCCGGTGGACCCCCGGGACCCTTCCGGTGGTCCCGGTACAATACCGGTGACCCCGAAACTTGTCCCGATGCCCGAAATAGCACTTCCTATATATAATTCTATACCTCCGGACCATTCCGGAACTCCTCGTGACATCCGGGATCTCATCCGGGACTCCGAACAACATTCGGGTTACTGCATATACATATCCCTACAACCCTAGCATCACCGAACCTTAAGTGTGTAGACCCTACGGGTTCGGGAGACATGTAGACATGACCGAGATCGTTCTCCGGTCAATAACCAACAGCGGGATCTGGATACCCATGTTGGCTCCCACATGCTCCTCGATGATCTCATCGGATGAACCACGATGTCGAGGATTCAAGCAACCCCGTATACAATTCCCTTCGTCAATCGGTATGTTACTTGCCCGAGATTCGATCGTCGGTATCCCAATACCTCGTTCAATCTCATTACCGGCAAGTCACTTTACTCATACCATAACGCATGATCCCGTGACCAGACACTTGGTCACTTTGAGCTCATTATGATGATGTATTACCGAGTGGGCCCAGTGATACCTCTCCGTCATACGGAGTGACAAATCCTAGTCTTGATCCATGTCAACCCAACAGACACTTTCGGAGATACCCGTAGTATACCTTTATAGTCACCCAGTTACGTTGTGACGTTTGGTATACCCAAAGCACTCCTACGGTATCCGAGAGTTACACGATCTCATGGTCTAAGGAAAAGATACTTGACATTGGAAAACTCTAGCAAATGAACTATACGATCTTTGTGCTATGTTTAGGATTGGGTCTTGTCCATCACATCATTCTCCTAATGATGTGATCTCGTTATCAATGACATCCAATGTCCATAGTCAGGAAACCATGACTATTTGTTGATCAACGAGCTAGTCAACTAGAGGCTTACTAGGGACATGTTGGTGTCTATTATTCACACATGTATTACAATTTCCGGATAACACAATTATAGCATGAATAAATACAATTATCATGAACAAGGAAATATAATAATAATGCTTTTATTATTTCCTCTAGGGCATATTTCCAACACTATCCGGTGTCTATATAAACCGGAGGGTTGTAGTCCGTAGGCAATCAACTCCATACACAACAATCATACCATAGGCTAGCTTCTAGGGTTTTACCTCCATCGAGAGGGCCCGAACCTGGGTAAAAAACATTGTGTCCCTTGTCTCCTGTTACCATCCGGCCTAGACGCACAGTTCGGGACCCCCTACCCGAGATCCACCGGTTTTGACACCGACACCTAGATATTCTCATAACTATGCTCAGTTCTGTCAATTGCTCAACAGTAATTTGTTCACCCACCGTAGAATACTTATGCTCTTGAGAGAAGCCACTAGTGAAACCTATGGCCCCCGGGTCTATTCTCATCATATCAATCTCCATCACTTTAATCTTGCTTTGCTTTTTACTTTGCCTTTTACTTTTTTTACTTTGCATCTCTATACCAAAAATACCGAAAAATATTATATCTGTCAGATCTCACTCTCGTAAGTGATCTTGAAGGGATTGACAACCCCTAATCGCGTTGGTTGCGAGTAGCTATCATTTTGTGCAGGTACGAGGGACTGGAGTGTGGCCTCCTACTGGATTGATACCTTGGTTCTCAAAAACTGAGGGAAATACTTACGCTACTCTGCTTCATCATCCCTTCCTCTTTGGGGAAATCCAACGCAAGCTCAAGAGGTAGCAAGAAGAATTTCTAGCGCCGTTGCCGGGGAGTCTACGCAAAAAGTCAACATACCAAGTACACATCACAATCCCTATCTCTCGCATTACATTATTTGCCATTTGCCTCTCGTTTTCCTCTCCCCCACTTCACCCTTGCCATTTTATTCGCCCTCTCTCTCTATCCTCCGTCTCTTTCTCTATTTGCCTCTTTTTGCCCGTTTCTTGTTTGCTCGTATGGTTGGAATAGTTGTTTATTTATTACTAAACAGAGAACCTACGATCTATGGATCCTCATCCACTTTCTAATCTTTTTAAGAGATCCAATTATGATGAACCAATTGCTAGTGAGTTTTGTGCACTAGATTATCTTTATGAAGTTTTGCTTGAAATCCGTGAATCTGAAAAGTGTGATGAATTACTTTATGAAGCGATTCATGATAGATCTTTGAATAAAAAGCATGATTGCAATGATGTTATTATAAATTCTATTAATGTCAATTGTGCTAATAATATGCGAAACCCTAAGCTTGGGGATGCTAGTTTCGCTATGTCATCCACTTGTTGCAATGATCATGATTGGGGTGATTCTTCTTATGATCTTGAAAATTTATTTAAGCCCTATGATGAATATGATATTGATAATAGTGTTTGCAATATTATAGAAAGTGGGTTTGGAATAGCATCAATTTTAGATCCCTCATATTTGGAGAATGTTCAATCTTATGAAAATCTTGATAAAAGTGGGTTTGGAGAAGTCATGACTTTAGTAAATCTTAATCCCACTATTTTGGAAGAGTGGCAACTTTGCATGCATGTGGATCATGTCGAAAATATTTTATGTGATAGCTATTTTGTTGAATTTGCTTATGATCCTACATGTAATTACTACGATGGAGGAAAATATGGTTGTAGAAATTTTTATGTTACTAAATTACCTCTCGTTATGTTGAGATTGCTATTGTTTCTTTCCTCTTCCTTGCATATGCTAGTTTTTGCTTGCCTTGATAATTTGTTTGTCTACAAGATGCCTATGCATAGTAAGTATGTTAGACTTAGATGTGTTTTTCACATGCTTTATGATGCTCCTTTTGTGCTTCAATTCTTGTCTTTCATGTGAGCATCATTAAAATTATCAATGCCTAGCTATAAGGCTTTAAAGAAAAGCGCTTGTTGGGAGACAAACCAATATTATTACTTGCTGTTATTTAATAAATAAATCATTTAGCCTCTGTTTTGGTTGTGTTTTTTGTGTTTAATTAGTGTTTGTGCCAAGTAGAACCGTTGGGAAGACTTGGGGAAAGTCTTGTTGAACTTGCTGTAAAAAACAGAAACTTTAGCGCTCACGAGAACTGATGTCATTTTTATTTGGAGAGCGATATTTAGTTAATTCTTTTTGCATATGATTAATAGATAAATTCCTCACGTCCATCAATTTATTTTAGAATTTTTGGGGTTCCAGATCTTGCGCTAGATACAGATTACTACAGACTGTTCTGTTTTTGACAGATTCTGTTTTTCGTGTGTTGTTTGCTTATTTTGATGAATCTATGGTTAGTAAAATAGTTTATAATCCATAGAGAAGTTGGAATACAGTAGGTTTAACACCAATATAAATAAAGAATGAGTTCATTACTTTACCTTGAAGTGGTCTTTTGTTTTCTTTCGCTAACGGAGCTCACAAGTTTTCTACTTTAAGTTTTGTGTTGTGAAGTTTTCAAGTTTTGGGTGAATTCTTGTGATGGATTATGGAACAAGAAGTGGCAAGAGCCTAAGCTTGTGGATGCCCATGGCACCCCCAAGATAATCCAAGGACACAAAAAAGTCAAAGCTTGGGGATGCCCCGGAAGGCATCCCCTCTTTCGTCCACTTCCATCGGTAATTTACTTGGAGCTATATTTTTATTCACCAACATGATATGTGTTTTGCTTGGAGTGTCTTGTATTATTTGTTTCTTTGTGTTTTAGTGTGCCACAATCATCCTTAGTGTACAGACCTTTTGAGAAAGCCATACATGAATTAGAATTTGATAGAATACTCTATGTGTTTCACTTATATCTTTTGACCATTATAATTTTGCTCTATGTGCTTCACTTATATCTTTTGAGCTATGTAGTTTGCTCTATGTGCTTCACTTATATCTTTTGAGCTATGTAATTTTTCTCTATGTGCTTCACTTATATCTTTTAGTGTTATAATTTTACTCTATGTGCTTCACTTAGATCTTTTAGAGCACGGTGGTGGATTTGTTTTAAGGAAACTATTGATCTCTCATGCTTCACTTAAATCATTTTGAGAGTCTTAATAGCATGGTAATTTGCTTAATAATAATATGCTTGGTATTCAAGATTTGTGAAACTTTCTTTTGAGTGTGTTGAATACTAAGAAAAGATTGAAGCATGATAATTGTTTTGAGATATGGAGGTGATAATATTAGAGTCATGCTAGTTGAGTAGTTGTGAATTTAAAGAATACTTGTGTTAAAGTTTGTGATTCCCGTAGCATGCACGTATGGTGAACCGTTATGTGATGAAGTCGGAGCATGATTTATTTATTGATTTTCTTCCTTATGAGTGGCGGTCGGGGACGAGCGATGGTCTTTTCCTACCAATCTATCCCCCTAGGAGCATGCGCATAATACTTGCTTTGATAACTTCTAGATTTTTGCAATAAGTATATCAGTTCTTTATGACTAATGTTGAGTCCATGGATTATACGCACTCTCACCCTTCCACCTTAGCTAGCCTCTCTAATACCGCGCACCTTTCGCCGGTATCATACACCCACCATATACCTTCCTCAAAACAGCCACCATACCTACCTATCATGGCATTTCCATAGTCATTCCAAGATGTATTGCCATGCAACTTTCCACCGTTCCGTTTATCATGACACATTCATCATTTTCATATTGCATACCCCGGTACACCGCCAAAGGCATTCATATAGAGTCATATTTTGTTCTAAGTATCGAGTTGTAATTGTTGAGTTGTAAGAAAACTAAAAGTGTGATGATCATCATTTTTAGAGCATTGTCCCAAGTGAGGAAAGGATGATGGAGACTATGATTCCCCCACAAGTCGGGATGAGACTCCGGGCGAAAAATAAATAAAAGAGGCCAAAGAAGCCCAAAAAAGAGAAAGAAAAGAGGCCATAAAAAAGGGAAAAGACCCAAACAAAAAAATGAGAGTAAAAGAGAGAAGGGACAATGTTACTATCCTTTTACCACACTTGTGCTTCAAAGTAGCACCATGATCTTCATAGTAGAGAGTCTCTCATGTTATCACTTTCATTTACTAGTGGGAATTTTACATTATAGAACTTGGCTTGTATATTCCAATGATGGGCTTCCTCAAAATGCCCTAGATCTTCGTGAGCAAGCAAGTTGGATGCACACCCACTTAGTTTCTTTTGATGAGCTTTCATATACTTATAGCTCTAGTGCATCCGTTGCATGGCAATCCCTACTCACTCACATTGATATCTATTGATGGGCATCTCCATAGCCCGTTGATACGCCTAGTTGATGTGAGACTATCTTCCCCTCTTTTTGTCTTCTCCACAACCACCATTCTATTCCACCTATAGTGCTATATCCATGGCTCATGCTCATGTATTGCGTGAAGATTGAAAAAGGTTTGAAAAAGTTAGAGTATGAAACAATTGCTTGGCTTTTCATCGGGGTTGTGCATGATTTAAATACTTTGTGTGGTGAAGATAGAGCATAGCCAGACTATATGATTTTGTAGGGATAACTTTCTTTGGCCATGTTATTTTGAGAAGACATAATTTCTTTGTTAGTATGCTTGAAGAATTATTATTTTTATGTCAATATAAACTTTTGTCTTGAATCTTTCAAATCTGAATATTCATATCACAATTAAGAAGATTTGCATTGAAATTATGACAAGTAGCACTCCGCATCAAAAATTCTCCTTTTATCATTTACCTACTCGAGGACGAGCAGGAATTAAGCTTGGGGATGCCTGATACGTCTCCAACGTATCTATAATTTTTGATTGTTCTATGCTATATTATCTACTGTTTTGGACTATATTGGGCTTTATTTTCCACTTTTATATTATTTTTGGGACTAACCTATTAACCGCAGGCCCAGCCCAGAATTGCTTTTTTTCCTATTTCAGTATTTTGAAAAAACAGAATATCAAACGGAGTCCAAACGGAATAAAACATTCGGGAACGTGATTTTCTCACCGAACGTGATCCGGGAGACTTGGACCCTACTCCAAGGAGTCAAAGAGGCGGTCAAGAGGGTGGGGGCTGTAACATCCCAAATTTTCAATTTGAAATGTTATACACTAGATCATCATTGCATATCATATTTATTGCATTTTGGTTGATCCTAGAAATTTTCGCAACTCAAGGACCCTCGGAGAGAGTTGGGGATTTCGTTATTTTCATGTTTGAGTTGTCTCAAATTGTGACAATAGGATCATTTGATTTTATTCATTTTATCTTCAATTATTTCTAATATAAAAATATGAGAGAGGGAATAAAATGACTTTCCCAAAAATAAAGAAATATTGAGAATTTAATAAAAAACCAAACAAGATTTTATTTGGTTTTATTTGCTATTTTATTTGAATTTAGGAAAAATGCGCATTTTTCAAAGTTGCATTTAGGCCCCAAATAAATGTTCATCCTGTGCGGCTTGATTTTAGAAGCCGGGGAAAATTTATTTCGGGATTTTTGGAGTCCGTTTAGTAGTCCTTTTGTGTTTTTTTCTGAGCGTAACTATTTATATATAAAAAAACGCAACCGACCTACGGGTCGTGTCCGACCCGGACACTAAGGCCCGTCCGGCTTTATAAGCCGGGGAGGCCCAGCCGGAACCCCCCAAACCCTAGCCCCGCGCCCACCGCCGCCTTGCCGCGCCGTCGCCGCCTTGCCGCCCCATCGCCCCGCGCCGCCGCCGCCTTGCCGCGCCGCCACCACCTTGCCGCGCCGCCGCCGCCTTGCCGCGCCGCCGACCGCCGCCGCCGCCGCCGGACTAGTCGCCGGAGTTGCCGGAGGTAGTTTTTTTTAGTCGCCGGTTTTTCCTGAAAACCCGTTTGGTTTTTCGACGGTTTTGTTCGTTTTTTTTAGTTTCGGTTTTTTTAAATAGATCGGTTTTCTGGTTTATTTATATAGTGAGCGTTCGTCCGTTCATTCGTTTTAACGAACGTTCATCGTTTTTCCTTTTTCTCGGATTAAATCCGCGATTTTTCTGATCGCGATTTCTGATCCGATTTTCGTTTTAGTCTAACTTTTCGCTCATTTATCGGAATCAGGCGATTCAAGCGCCTGGAGTTTCGTCTCAAAACCCTATTTCCGATTAACCAAATAAAACAAGTTTTTGCCACTATAAAAATTGCCTTAGATCCAGAATAGTAAACAAAGCCTATTTCTTTTGTCGTTTGTCTTTCATTGCTTCGTTCGATTTGATTCTTTTTGCCAACCGGAGTTCTTAAGTTGAACCTTCTGGTTAGATCTCTTATTTGAGTTTTGCCTGTGCATTAGTTGAGTAATTATTGTATGCTTGTTTGTTTCGGTAGAGTACCCGGAGTGCCCCGCTTGTTACCTCGAATCGCTAGGTTTCTCGGATCATCAGCAAGGCAAGTAACACTTTGATCATACCTCCTACTACCCAGTTTTTTTGCATTAGATCAATCATTACACAATTGCATGACTAGGATCCAATTAAATTGTGGGTTTGGGAAGTAGTTGAGGTAGTACCTATTACCTGTTATTATCAAACCTTTGGGAGTTACTTCTACGTTGCGTATTATGCCATGCTATGCTAGTAGACGTGGATTGGGTGAGTGAATCCATGACAGATGTGAGATTGTTAATTAATGGTTTATTTAAGGTGGCAACTTAAATACACATCTGGGTGGATTGAGGTACCTGGGTATTCCAGGATTGCCTGTTTTTCTTCATGGACCGCCACCGAGGATCAAAGGGATCATGAGATTATTCATGCTAGAAACTTCCGTGTGCAGCCACAAGCTATTATGGGCTCTAGCATAGTTTACTAAGTTGTGCGAACTCTTACAGTGGTAGACTAGCAGATGTAGGGGATGTAGGTGGTACGGTCTACCCATCGTAAGGTGCTAGCGCTTCTGAAAGACTATGTCTCGGTCATCCGTTTCTCAAACACCGTGTAGTGCGAGAAACCAAACAAAGGCGATCGAGTCTTGTGGGGAAAAGTGCGCAAACCTCTACAGAGTGTATAAACTAATCATGGTTAGCCGTGTCCCCGGTTATGGACATCTTGAGTATCTAGTACCTGGATTATCATGTGAGTCTCAACATGTTACTATAAAATTTAATTTTGATGGGTTTGTTTAATGATGATGTTTAATTGGGATTGAGAATGTTGTCAACCATTCTTAATGTTTAACAACCACCATGATAGTTAAATAAATTTATTCCTTTGCAGTAGGGAAAATTGGCTTTTCGCAAAACTGTAACCATAGAGCTTTCCACCAGCCAAATATGCATATAGAATAGTTGTTTCTTTCCATTACTCTCTATGTGTTACATTGCTAGCATATTCCATGCGCTGACCCGTTTCGGGCTGCAACTTTAATGTTGCAGACTTTTCATATGACGATTAAGGAGTCTTAGGTCGTGGTTCTATACTCAGTGATGCCGTTGGAGTTGATGGACTCACCTATCTTTCAAGCCTTCCGCTATTATCGTTATTAGATGGCCTTAAGCCATATTTATTGTAATAAGTTCTCTTTTGGAGACACTCGATGTAATAAGTGTGTGATTGCTACTCCGTTATAAATCCTTCAAGTACTATGTGCTGTCAGCATTATTGATCCAGGGATGACACCGGAGCACAGAGATTGGACCGTTTGAGGTCTGGTCGCTACAGGGGCGCGCCCACCCCCCTAGGGCGCGCCCCCTGCCTCGTGGGCCCCTCGGTGCTCCACCGACGTACTCCTTCCTCCTATATATACCTACGTACCCCCAAACGATCAGAACAGGATCCAAAAACCTAATTCCACCGCCGCAACTTTCTGTATCGACGAGATCCCATCTTGGGGCCTGTTCCGGAGCTCCGCCAGAGAGGGCCGTCATCATGGAGGGCTTCTACATCATCATAGCCTCTCCGATGAAGTGTGAGTAGTTTACCTCAGACCTTCGGGTCCGTAGTTAGTAGCTAGATGGCTTCTTCTCTCTTTTTGGATCTCAATACAAAGTTCTCCCCCTCTCTTGTGGAGATCTATTCGATGTAATCTTCTTTTTGCAATGTGTTTGTTGAGACCGATGAATTGTGGGTTTATGATCAAGTCTATCTATGAATAATGTTTGAATCTTCTCTGAATTCTTTTATGTATGATTGGTTATCTTTGCAAGTCTCTTCGAATTATCCATTTGGTTTGGCCAACTAGATTGGTAGTTCTTGCCATGGGAGAAGTGCTTAGCTTTGGGTTCGGTCTTGCGGTGACCTTTCCCAGTGACAGAAGGGGCAGCAAGGCACGTATTGTATCGTTGCCATCGAGGATAACAAGATGGGGTTTATTTCATATTGCATGAATATATCTCTCTACATCATGTCATCTTGCTTAAAGCGTTACTCTGTTTTTAACTTAATACTCTAGATGCATGCTGGATAGCGGTCGATGAGTGGAGTAATAGTAGTAGATGCAGAATCGTTTCGGTCTACTTGTCACGGACATGATGCCTATATACATGATAATGCCTAGATATTCTCATAACTATGCTCAGTTCTGTCAATTGCTCAACAGTAATTTGTTCACCCACCATAGAATACTTACGCTCTTGAGAGAAGCCACTAGTGAAACCTATGGCCCCCGGGTCTATTCTCATCATATCAATCTCCATCACTTTAATCTTGCTTTGCTTTTTACTTTGCCTTTTACTTTTTACTTTGCATCTCTATACCAAAAATACCAAAAAATATTATATCTATCAGATCTCACTCTCGTAAGTGACTGTGAAGGGATTGACAACCCCTAATCGCATTGGTTGCGAGTAGCTATCGTTTTGTGCAGGTACAAGGGACTTGAGCATGGCCTCCTACTGGATTGATACCTTGGTTCTCAAAAACTGAGGGAAATACTTATGCTACTCTGCTGCATCATCCCTTCCTCTTCGGGGAAATCCAACGCAAGATCAAGAGGTAGCAGTTACTAATCTTAGCAACTTGAACCAGTATCAAATAATGAGGGGTTGCTATAAACACTAGTAAAGTACACATCAATAACATGTATATCAAATATACTTTTGTTCACTTTGCCATCCTTCTTATCCGCCAAGTATCTAGGGCAATTCCACTTCCAGTGACCATTTCCTTTGCAGTAGAAGCACTCAGTTCCAGGCTTGGGTCTAGCTTTGGGCTTCTTCATGGGTGTGACAACTTGCTTGTCATTCTTATTGAAGTTACCTTTCTACCCCTTTGCCCTTTTCTTGAAACTAGTGGTCTTGTCAACCATCAACACTTGATGCTTTTTCTTGTTTTCTACCTTCACCAATTTCAGCATCTCGAAGAGCTTGGGAATCGTTTCTATTATCCCTTGCATATTATAGTTTATCACGAAGTTCTAGTACCTTTGTGATAGTGACTAGAGAACTCTGTCAATCACTATCTTATCTGGAAGATTAACTCCCACTTGATTCAAGCAATTGTAGTACCCAGATAATCTGAGCACATGCTCACTGGTTGAGCTATTCTCCTCCATTTTGTAGGTAAAGTACTGTCAGAGGTCTCATACCTCTCGACATGGCATGAGCATGAAATAACAATTTCAACTCTTGGAACATCTTATATGCTCTGTGGCGTTCAATTTTTTTTGAAGTCCCGGTTCTAAGCTGTAAAGAATGGTGCACTAAACTATCAAGTAGTCATTATACCGAGCTTTGTCAAACGTTCATAACGTCTGTATCTTCTCCTGCAATAGGTCTGTCACCTAGCGGTGCATCAAGGACATAATTCTTCTGTGCAGCAATAAGGATAATCCTTAGATCACAGAGCTAGTTCGCATCATTGCTACTAACATCTTTCAATTTATTTTTCTCTAGGAACATGTCAAAAAATAAACGGGGAGCTACATCGCAAGCTATTGATCTACAACATAGATATGCAAATACTATCAGGACTAAGTTCATGATAAATTAAAGTTCAATTAATCATATTACTTAAGAGCTCCCACTTAGATAGACATCCCTCTAATCATCTAACTGATCACGTGATCCATATCAACTAAACCATGTCCGATCATCACGTGAGATGGAGTAGTTTTCAATGGTGAACATCACTATGTTGATCATATCTACTATATGATTCATGATCGACCTTTCAGTCTCCAGTGTTCCGAGGCCATATTTGCATATGCTAGGCTCGTCAAGTTTAACCCGAGTATTCCGCGTGTGCAAAACTGGCTTGCGCCCGTTGTATGTGAATGTAGAGCTTATCACACCCGATCATCACGTGGTGTCTCAGCACGAAGAACTGTCGCAACGGTGCATACTCAGGGAGAACACTTATACCTTGAAATGTAGTGAGAGATCATCTTATAATGATACCACCCAACTAAGCAAAATAAGACGCATAAAGGATAAACATCACATGCAATCAAAATATGTGACATGATATGGCCATCATCATCTTGTGCCTTTGATCTCCATGTCCAAAGTACCGTCATGATCTCCATCGTCACCGGCATGACACCATGATCTTCATCATCTTGATCTTTATCAATGTGTTATCACATGGTCGTCTCAGCAACTATTGCTTTTGCAATTATTGCTATCGCATAGCGATAAAGTAAAGCAATTGTATGGCGCTTGAATCTTATGCAATAAAGAGACAACCATAAGGCTACTGCCAGTTGCCGATAACTTTAACAAAACATGATCATCTTATACAACAATGTATATCTCATCACTTCTTGACCATATCACATCACAACATGCCCTGCAAAAACAAGTTAGACGTCCTCTAGTTTGTTGTTGCAAGTTTTACGTGGCTGCTACGGGCTGAGCAAGAACCGTTCTTACCTATGCATCAAAAACCACAATGCGGTATAGTGATTACTTTTTGATCTTCAAAAAGAACCCTGTTCATTGAATCTGATTCAACTAAAGCTGGAGAAACAGACACCCACTAGCCACCTGTGTGCGAAGCACGTCGGTAGAACCAGTCTCACGTAAGAGTACACATAATGTCGATCTGGGCTGCTTCATCCAACAATGCCGCTGAATCAAGAATCAACTAGTGACTACAAGCAATATGTATATACCCACGCCCACAACTCCTTTGTGTTCTACTAGTGCATATAACATCTACGCATAAACCTAGCTCGGATGCCACTGTTGGGAATCGTAGTAATTTCAAAAAAATTCCTACGCACACACAAGATCATGGTACTGCATAGCAACGAGAGGGGAGAATGTCTTCCACGTACCCTCGTAGACCGTAAGCGGAAGCGTTATGAGAACACGGTTGATGTAGTCATACGTCTTCACGATCCGACCGATCCAAGTACCGAACGTATGGCACCTCCGAGTTCAGCACACGTTCAGCTCGATGACGTCCCACGAACTCCGATCCAGCAGATCTTCGAGGGAGAGTTCCGTCAGCGCGACGGCATGATGATGGTGATGATGATGCTACCGACATAGAGCTTCGCCTAAGCACCGCTACGATATGACCGAGGTGGATTATGGTGGAGGGGGGCACTGCACACGGCTTGGAACAATCAACTTGTGTGTCTTTGGGTGCCCCCCGCCCTCGTACGTAAAGGAGCAAGGGGGAGGCCGGCCAGCCTTGGTGCGCCCCAAGGATAGGAGGAATCCTCTTCCTACTAGGAAGAGGATTCATCCTTTCCTAGTCCAACTAGGAAGAGGGAAGGGGGAAGGAAAGAGAGGGAGAGGGAGAGGGAAAGAGGGGCCGCGCCCCCTCCCCTAGTCCAATTCGGACTCCCCATGGGAGGGGGCGCGCCACCTCATGGGCTGCTGCCCTCTCTCTCCCTCAGGCCCACAAAGGCCCAATACTTCCCCGGGGGGTTCCCGTAACCCTTCCGGCACTCCAGTTTTCTCCGAAACCATCCAGAACACTTCCGGTGTCCGAATATAGCCGTCCAATATATCAATCTTTACGTCTCGACCATTTTGAGACTCCGCGTCATGTCCGCGATCACATCCAGGACTCCGAACTACCTTCGGTACATCAAAACACATAATCTCATAATACCGATCGTCACCGAACCTTAAGCGTGCGGACCCTACGGGTTCGAGAACTATGTAGACATGACCGAGACTTGTCTCCGCCCAATAACCAATAGCGGAACCTGGATGCTCATATTGGCTCCTACATATTCTACAAAGATCTTTATCGGTCAAACCGCATAACGGTATACGTTGTTCCCTTTGTCATCGGTATGTTACTTGCCCGAGATTTGATCATCGGTATCTCAATACCTAGTTCAATCTCGTTACCGGCAAGTCTCTTTACTCGTTCCGTAATGCTACATCCCGTAACTGACTCATTAGCTACATTGCTTGCAAGGCTTATAGTGATGTGCATTACCGAGAGGGCCCAGAGATACCTCTCCGACAATCGAAGTGACAAATCCTAATCTCGATCTATGCCCACTCAACAAGTACCACCAGAGACACCTGTAGAGCACCTTTATACCTTTATAATCACCCAGTTATGATGTGACGTTTGGTAGCACACAAAGTGTTCCTCCGGTACTCGGGAGTTGCATAATCTCATAGTCATAGGAATATGTATAAGTCACGAAGAAAGCAATAGCAACAAACTAAACAATCATCGTGCTAAGATAACGGATGGATCAAGTCAATCACATCATTCTCTAATGATGTGATCCCGTTAATAAAATGACAAATCATGTCTATGGTTAGGAAACATAACCATCATTGATTCAACGAGCTAGTCAAGTAGAGGCATACTAGTGACACTCTGCTTGTCTATGTATTCACACATGTACTAAGTTTCCGGTAAATACAATTCTAGAATGAATAATAAACATTTATCATGATATAAGGAAATATAAATAACAACTTTATTATTGCCTCTAGGGCATGTTTCCTTCACATGAGTAGCAAAGGATTCACAGAAAGAAGCTACTATCTCAGAGTCAAGTCCATATTTAGTGCTAAATTCACGAAAAGCATCGGTATCCATAAAAGATTTAACACAATCAAACTTAGGTGTTATACCTAACTCCTTACCTTCATCGAGATCCCAATCTTCAGAGTTGCGTTTAATTCTTTCTAATAAAACCCATTTGAATTCAACAGTCTTCATCATAAAAGAGCCAGTACAAGAAGTATCGAGCACGATTATCGAGAGAAAGCTGAGCATAATTTTTTTTGAATAATAATTTCTCTTGAGAGCTCATGATTGGGGCATGAATATGATATTAACTTAAGCCTCCCCCAAGCTTGAGAGATGCTTTCTCCTTCGCGAGGCCAAAAATTATATATATAATTACGATCATGATGAACAAGATGCATAGGATAAAACTTCTGATGAAATTCCAATTTCAATCGGTTGTAGTTCCATGATCCCATATCATCGCATAGCCTAAACCATGTCAATGCCTTTCCCTTAAAAGATAAAGGGAAGACCTTCTTCTTGATAACATCCTCGGGCATACCAGCAAGCTTAAATAATCAACAAACTTCATCCACATAGATTAGGTGCAAATCGGGATGTAATTTTCCATCACCTGTGAAAGGATTAGCTAGCAGTTTCTCTATCATACCTGAAGGAATTTCAAAGTAAACATTTTCAATAGGTTCAGTGGGTTGAGGAGCAACTCTTTGCTCTACTGGTCAGGGTGAAGATACCCCGAACAAGCCCCTCAAAGGATTATGTTCCATAGTAACAAGTGACAGTAAATTTCAGCACACTATATAAATTTTTCCTTACCAAATTCCACCTACCAAAGGCACTTCCCTCCCCGGCAATGGCGCCAGAAAAGAGTCTTGATGAGCCACAAGTGTAGGGGATCTATCTTAGTCCTTTCGATAAGTAAGAGTGTCGAACCCAACGAGGAGCAGAAGGAAATGATAAGCAGTTTTCAGTAAGGTATTCTCTGCAAGCAATGAAATTATCGGTAACAGATAGTTCTGTGATAAGGTAATTTGTAACGGGTAAAAGGTAACAAAAGTAAATAAGGTGCAGAAAGATGGCCCAATCCTTTTTGTAGCAAAGGAATAGCCTGGACAAACTCTTATATAAAGGAAAGCGCTCCCGAGGACACATGGGAATTATCGTCAAGCTAGTTTTCATCATGTTCATATGATTCGCGTTCGGTACTTTGATAATTTGATATGTGGGTGGACCGGTGCTTGGGTACTGCCCTTACTTGGACAAGCATCCCACTTATGATTAACCCCTATTGCAAGCATCCGCAACTACAAAAAGAAGTAGCATGAAAAATATGGATACAAATCAGCCCCTTACGAAGCAACTCATAAACTAGGGTTTAAGCTTCTGTCACTCTAGCAACCCATCATCTACTTATTACTCCCCAATGCCTTCCCCTAGGCCCAACCAATGGTGAAGTGTCATGTAGTCGACGTTCACATGACACCACTAGAGGAAAGACAACATACATCTCATCAAAATAGCGAACGAATACCAAATTCACATGACTACTTATACAAGACTTCTCGCATGTCCTCAGGAACAAATGTAACTACTCACAAATGATATTCATGTTCATAATCAAAGGGGTATTAATATGCATAAAGGATCTGAAAATATGATATTCCACCGAATAAACCAACTAGCATCAACTACAAGGAGTAATCAACACTACTAGGGTTTGAGATGAGATGGTGCTGGTGAATATGTTGATGGACATTGACCCCCTCCCGATGAGAGGATCGATGGTGATGACGATGGTGATGATTTCCCCCTCCCGGAGGGAAGTTTCCCCGGCAGAACAGCTCCACCAGAGTCCTAGATTGGTTGCGCCAAGGTTCCGCCTCGTGGCAGCGGAGTTTCATCCCATGAGCTAGCTTATTTTTTTCCTCCACGAAAGACCTCATATAGCAGAAGATGGACATCAGAGGGCTGCCAGAGGACCCACGAGGCAGGGGGCGCGCCCAGGGGGTAGGGCGCGCCCCCACCCTCGTGGATGGTGGGTGGCCCCCCTCTGGTACATCTTTCGCCCAATATTTTTTATATATTCTGAAACTTGCTCCTGTGAAGTTTTAGGACTTTTGGAGTTGTGCAGAATAGGTCTCTGATGTCTACTACACAACCTTCTTCTTGTAGACGTTGTTGGGCCTCCAAGTGCAGAGGTTTGTAGGACAGTAGCAAATTTCCCTCAAGTAGATAACCTAGGGTTTATCAATCCGTAGGAGGCGTAGGATGAAGAAGGTCTCCCTCAAGCAACCCTGCAACCAAATAACAAAGAGTCTCTTGTGTCCCCAACACACCCAATACAATGGTAAATTGTATAGGTGAACTAGTTCGGCGAAGAGATGGCGATACAAGTGGTATATGGATGGTAGATAAAGGTTTTTGTAATCTGAAAAGATAAAAACAGCAAGGTAACTAATGATAAAAGTGAGCACAAACGGTATTATAATGCGTTGAAACAAGGCCTAGGGTTCATACTTTCACTAGTGCAAGTTCTCTCAACAATAATAACATAATTGGATCATATAACTATCCCTCAACATGCAACAAAGAGTCACTCCAAAGTCACAAATAGCGGAGAACAAACGAAGAGATTATGGTAGGGTACGAAACCACCTCAAAGTTATTCTTTCCAATCAATCTATTAGGCTATTCCTATAAGTGTCACAAACAGCCCTAGAGTTCGTACTAGAATAACACCTTAAGACACAAATCAATCAAAACCCTAATGTCACCTAGATACTCCAATGTCACCTCAAGTATCCTTGGGTATGATTATACGATATGCATCACACAATATCAGATTCATCTATTCAACCAACACATAGAACCTCAAAGAGTGCCCCAAAGTTCCTACCGGAGAATCACGACGAAAATGTGTGCCAACCCCTATGCATAGGTTCTTGGGTGGAACCCGCAAGTTGATCACCAAAACATGCATCAAGTGAATCACGTGATATCCCATTGTCACCATAGATACGCACGGCAAGACATACATCAAGTGTTCTTAAATCTTTAAAGACTCAATCCGATAAGATAACATCCAAGGGGAAACTCAATCCATTACAAGAGAGTAGAGGGGGGAGAAAACATCATAAGATCCAACTATAATAGCAAAGCTCGCGATACATCAAGATCGTATCACCTCAAGAACACGAGAGAGAGAGATCAAACACATAGCTACTGGTACATACCCTCAGCCCCGAGGGAGAACTACTCCCTCGTCGTCATGGAGAGCACCGGGATGATGAAGATGGCCACCGAAGAGGGATTTCCCCCTCCGGCAGGGTGCCGAAACGGGTCTGGATTGGTTTTCGGTGGCTACAGAGGCTTCTGGCGGCGGAACTCCCGATCTATTGTGCTCCCGGATGTTTTTAGGGTATATGGAGATATATAGGAGGAACAAGTGCGTCAGGAGGGCCACGAGGGGCCCACGAGGGTGGAGGGCGCGCCCATGGGGTGGGCGCCCCCTGCCTCGTGGCTTCCTCGTTGATCCCCTGACGTGCACTCCAAGTCTTATGGGCTTCTTCTGATCCAAAAATAAGTTCCGTGAAGTTTCAGGTCAATTGGACTCCATTTGATTTTCCTTTTCTGCGATATTCTAAAACAAGGAAAAAACAGAAACTGGCACTGGGCTCTGGGTAAATAGGTTAGTCCCAAAAATAATATAAAAGTGTATAATAAAGCCCATAAACATCCAAAACAGAAGATAATATAGCATGGAGCAATCAAAAATTATAGATACGTTGGAGACGTATCAGCATCCCCAAGCTTAAGTCCTGCTCGTCCTCGAGTAGGTAAATGATAAAAACAGAATTTTTTGATGTGGAGTGCTACTTGGCATAATTTCAATGTAATTCTTCTTAATTGTGGCATGAATATTCAGATCCATAAGATTCAAGACAAAAGTTTAATATTGACATAAAAATAATAATACTTCAGCATACTAACTAAGCAATCATGTCTTCTCAAAATAACATGGCCAAAGAAAGCTATCCCTACAAAATCATATAGTATGGCTATGCTCCATCTTCACCACACAAAATATATAAATCATGCACAACCCCGATGACAAGCCAAGCAATTGTTTCATACTTTTGATGTTCTCAAACTTTTTCAATCTTCACACAATACATGAGCGTGAGCCATGGACATAGCACTATAGGTGGAATAGAATGGTGGTTGTGGAGAAGACAAAAAGGAGAAGATAGTCTCACATCAACTAGGCGTATCAATGGGTTATAGAGATGCCCATCAATAGATATCAATGTGAGTGAGTAGGGATTGCCATTCAACGGATGCACTAGAGCTATAAGTGTATGAAAGCTCAAAAAGAAACTAAGTGGGTGTGCATCCAACTTGGTTGCTCACGAAGACCTAGGGCATTTTGATGAAGCCCATCATTGAAATATACAAGCCAAGTTCTATAATGAAAGATTCCCACTAGTATATGAAAGTGACAACATAGGAGACTCTCTACTATGAATATCATGGTGCTACTTTGAAGCACAAGTGTGGTAAAAGGATAGTAGCATTGTCCCTTCTCTCTTTTTCTCTCATTTTTTTATTTGGGCATTTTCTCCTTTTTTGGCCTCTTTTCTTTCTCTTTTTTTTCGTCCGGAGTCTCATCCCGACTTGTGGGGGAATCATAGTCTCCATCATCCTTTCCTCATTGGGACAATGCTCTAATAATGATGATCATCACACTTTTATTTTCTTACAACTCAAGAATTACAACTCGATACTTAGAACAAAATATGACTCTATATGAATGCCTCCGGCGGTGTATCGGGATGTGCAATGACTCATGAGTGACATATATGGAAGAATTATGAACGGTGGCTTTGCCACAAATGAGATGTCAACTACATGATCATGCAAAGCAATATGACAATGATGAAGTGTGTCATAATAAACGGAACGGTGGAAAGTTGCATGGCAATATATCTCGGAATGGCTATGGAAATGCCATAATAGGTAGGTATGGTCTCTGTTTTAAGGAAGGTATATGGTGGTTTTATGGTACCAGCGAAAGTTGCGCGGTACTAGAGAGGCTAGCAATGGTGGAAGGGTGAGAGTGCGTATAATCCATGGACTCAACATTAGTCATAAAGAACTCACATACTTATTGCAAAAATCTATTAGTTATCGAAACAAAGTACTACGCGCATGCTCCTAGGGGGATAGATTGGTAGGAAAAGACCATTGCTCGTCCCCGACCGCCACTCATAAGGAAGACAATCAATAAATAAATCATGCTCCGACTTCATCACATAACGGTTCACCATACGTGCATGCTACGGGAATCACAAACTTTAACACAAGTATCTCTCAAATTCACAACTACTCAACTAGCATGACTATAATATCACCATCTCCATATCTCAAAACAATTATCAAGTATCAAACTTCTCTTAGTATTCAATGCACTCTATATGAAAGTTTTTATTATATCCCTCTTGGATGCCCATCATATTAGGACTAGTTTCATAACCAAAGCAAACTACCATGCTGTTCTAAAGACTCTCAAAATAATATAAGTGAAGCATGAGAGTTCATATGTTTCTTCAAAATAAAACTACCACCATGCTCTAAAAGATATAAGTGAAGCACTAGAGCAAACGGCAAACTACTCCGAAAGATATAAGTGAAGATCAATGAGTAGTCGAATAATTATGCAACTATGTGAAGACTCTCTAACATTTAATAATTTCAGATATTGGTATTTTATTAAAGCAGCAAGCAAAGCAAAATAAAATGACATTCTAAGAATGGCAGACATCATGTGAAGAAGCAAAAACTTAGGATCAACTGAAACTAACCGATAGTTGTTGGAGAAGAAAGGTGGGATGCCAACCGGGGCATACCCAAGTTTAGATGCTTGAGACTTCTTGAAATATTATCTTGGGATGCCTTGGGCATCCCCAAGCTTGAGCTTTTGTGTCTCCTTAATTCCTCTCATATCACGGTCTCCCTAAATCTCAAAAGCTTCATCCACACAAAACTCAACAAGGACTCGTGAGATAAGTTAGTATAAATCAATGCAAAAACCTTATCGTCCTCTACTGTAGCAAATCACAAAAATTATTATTCAACATTGCATACTAAATTCCTCTGCATATTTAATAGTCATATCCTCAAATAGAATCATTAAAGAAACAAACATATGCAAACAATGCAAGCATAACAACAATCTGCCTAAACAGGACAGTCTGTAAAGAATGCAGCTAGATCCAAACTTCCCTAACTACAAAAATTATGAAAGAAAATTCCCACTGTAGTAAATTTATCAGATCTTAATATGCAAAAGGTTTCAACATTTTATCACATTCTGACTTTTCTAGGGAATTATTGCAACAGTGGTAAACTTTCTGTTTTCAAACAGCAACATGAAGACTTGTAAAATAGGTATTGTAAAGGCTATCAATTCCAATTTTATTGAAATAAGATATGCAAAACATTGTTCTAAATAACAGAAATAAAATTCTAACAAAATAAATTGAGGCTCCAAGCAAAACACATATCATGTGGCGAATAAAAATATAGCTCCAAGTAAAGTTACCGATGAACGAAGACGAAAGAGGGGATGCCTTCTGGGGCATCCCCAAGCTTAGGCTATTGGTTGTACTTGAATATTACCTTGGGGTGCCTTGGGCATCCCCAAGCTCAGGATTTTTCCACTCCTTGTTCTATAATCCATCAAATCTTTACCCAAAACTTGAAAACTTCTCAACACAAAACTTAACAGAAAACTCGTAAGCTCCGTTAGCGAAAGAAAACAAAACACCACTTCAAGGTACTGTAATGAACTCATTATTTATTTATATTGGTGTTAAAACTACTGTATTCCAACTTATCTATGGTTTATGAACTCTTTTACTAGCCATAGATTCATCAAAATAAGCAAACAACACACGAAAAACAGAATCTGTCAAAAACAGAACAGTCTGTAGTAATCTGTATCAAACGTATACTTATGGAACTCATAAAATTCTAAAATAAATTGCTGGACCTGGGGAATTTACCTATTAATCATATTCAAAAATAATTAACTAAATAGAACTCTCCAAATAAAAATGGCAGCAATTCTCGTGAGCGCTAAAGTTTCTGTTTTTTACAGCATGATCGCAAAGACTTTCCCCAAGTCTTCCCAAAGGTTCTACTTGGAACAAACACTAATTAAAAGCATAAAACCACATATAAATATAGGCTAGATGAATTATTTATTACTAAACAGGAGCAAAAAGTAAAGAACAAGAATAAAGTTGGGTTGCCTCCCAACAAGCGCTATCGTTTAACGCCCCTAGCTAGGCATGATGATTTCAATGATGCTCACATAAAAGATAAGAATTGAAACATAAAGAGAGCATCATGAAGAATATGACTAGCACGTTTAAGTCTAACCCACTTCCTATGCATAGGTATTTTGTGAGCAAAGAACTTATGGGAACAAGAATCAACTTGCATAGGAAGGTAAAACAAGCATAATTTCAAAACTTTAAGCACATAGAGAGGAAACTTGATATTATTGCAATTCCTACAAGCATATATTCCTCCCTCATAATAATTTTTAGTAGCATCATGAATGAATTCAACAATATAATCAGAACCTAAAGCATTCTTTTCATGATCTACAAGCATAGAAAATTTACTGCTCTCCACATAAGCAAAATTCTTCTCATGAATAGCAGTGGGGGCAAACTCAACAAAGTAACTATCATGGGATTGAAAATTGAAATCAAGATGACAAGCTTCATTGTTATCATTATTCTTTAAAGCATACGTGTCATCACAATAGTCATCATAGATAGAAGGCATGCTTTCATCATAATAAATTTGATCATCAAAACTTAGGGGACAAAAAATATCATCTTCATCAAACATAGCTTCCCCAAGCTTGTGGTTTTGCATATCATTAGCATCATAGATATTCAAGGAATTCATACTAACAACATTGCAATCATTCTCATCATTCAAATATTTAGTGTCAAACATTCTAATGCATTCTTCTTCTAGCATTTGAGCACAATTTTCCTTTCCATCATACTCACGAAAGATATTAAAAAGATGAAGCGTATGAGACAAACTCAATTCCATATTTTTTTGTAATTTTCTTTTATAGACTAAACTAGTGATAAAAGAAGAAACAAAAAGATTCGATTGCAAGATCTAAAGATATACCTTCAAGCGCTAACCTCCCCGGCAACGGCGCCAGAAAAGAGCTTGATGTCTACTACACAACCTTCTTCTTGTAGATGTTGTTGGGCCTCCAAGTGCAGAGGTTTGTAGGACAGTAGCAAATTTACCTCAAGTGGATGATCTAAGGTTTATCAATCCGTAGGAGGCGTAGGATGAAGATGGTCTCTCTCAAGCAACCCTGCAACCAAATAAGAAAGAGTCTCTTGTGTCCCCAACACACCCAATACAATGGTAAATTGTATAGGTGCACTAGTTCGGCGAAGAGATGGTGATACAAGTGGTATATGGATGGTAGATAAAGGTTTTTGTAATCTGAAAATATAAAAACAGCAAGGTAACTAATGATAAAAGTGAGCACAAACGGTATTGCAATGCGTTGAAACAAGGTCTAGGGTTCATACTTTCACTAGTGCAAGTTCCCTCAACAATAATAACATGATTGGATCATATAACTATCCCTCAACATGCAACAAAGATTCACTCCAAAGTCACTAATAGCGGAGAACAAACGAAGAGATTATGGTAGGGTATGAAACCACCTCAAAGTTATTCTTTCCAATCAAGTTGTTAGGCTATTCCTATAAGTGTCACAAACAGCCCTAGAGTTCGTACTAGAATAACACATTAAGACACAAATCAACCAAAACCCTAATGTCACCTAGATACTCCAATGTCACCTCAAGTATCCGTGGGTATGATTATACGATATGCATCACACAATCTCAGATTCATCTATTCAACCAACACATAGAACCTCAAAGAGTGCCCCAAAGTTTCTACCGGAGAATCATGACGAAAACATGTGCCAACCCCTATGCATAGGTTCATGGGCGGAACCCACAAGTTGATCACCAAAACATACATCAAGTGAATCACGTGATATCCCATTGTCACCATAGATACGCACGGCAAGACATACATCAAGTGTTCTCAAATCTTTAAAGACTCAATCCGATAAGATAACTTCAAAGGGGAAACTCAATCCATTACAAGAGAGTAGAGGGGGAGAAAACATCATAAGATCCAACTATAATAGCAAAGCTCACGATACATCAAGATCGTATCAACTCAAGAACACGAGAGAGAGAGAGAGAGAGAGAGAGAGAGAGAGATCAAACACATAGCTATTGGTACATACCCTCAGCCCCGAGGGAGAACTACTCCCTCCTCATCATGGAGAGCACCGGGATGATGAAGATGGCCATCAGAGAGGGATTACCCCCTCCGGCAGGGTGCCGGAACTAGTCTAGATTGGTTTTTGGTGGCTACGGAGGCTTCTGGCGGCGGAACTCCCGATCTATTGTGCTCCCGGATGTTTTTAGGGTATATGGAGATATATAGGAGGAAGAAGTGCGTCAGGGGGGCCACGAGGGGCCCACGAGGGTGGAGGGCGCGCCCAGGGGGTGGGCGCGCCCCCCTGCCTCGTGGCTTCCTCAATTATCCCCTGACGTGCAGTCCAAGTCTTCTGGGCTTCTTCTGATCCAAAAATAAGTTCCGTGAAGTTTTAGGTCAATTGGACTCCGTTTGATTTTCCTTTTCTGCGATATTCTAAAACAAGGAAAAAACAGAAAGTGGCACTGGGCTCTAGGTTAATAGGTTAGTCCCAAAAATAATACGAAAGTGTATAATAAAGCCCATAAACATCCAAAACAGAAGATAATATAGCATGGAGCAATCAAAAATCATAGATACGTTGGAGACGTATCAGTCTCTAATATTTGCTCCTTTTCCAGTCCAGAATTCCAGCTGCCGGCATTCTCCCTCTTCATGTAACCTTGTAAAATAAGAGAGAATAGGCATAAGTATTGTGACATAATGTGTAATAACAAACCATAATGCAATAAATATCGATATGAAAGCATGATGCAAAATGGACGTATCACCAACCCCTATGCATAAGTTCACGAGGTCACGGAACTCGCATGTTGATCACCAAGACATACATCAAGTGAATCACGTGATATCCCATTGTCACCACAGATAACCACATGCAAGACATACATCAAGTGTTCTCAAATCCTTAAAGACTCAATCCGATAAGATAACTTAAAGGGAAAACTCAATTCATCACAAGAGAGTAGAGGGGAGAAACATCATAAGATCCAACTATAATATCAAAGCTCGCGATACATCAAGATCGTTCCGAATTAAGAACACGAGAGAGAGAGAGAGAGAGAGAGAGAGAGAGAGAGAGATCAAACACATAGCTACTGGTACATACCCTCAGCCCCGATGGTGAACTACTCCCTCCTCGTCATGGTGAGCGCCGGGATGATGAAGATGGCCACCGGAGAGGGATTCCCCCCTCCGACAGGGTGCCAAAACGAGTCTAGATTGGTTTTTGATGGCTACAAAGGCTTGCGGTGGCGAAACTCTTGATCTAGGTATCTTTCTGGAAGTTTGGGTATATATAAGAGGTGTTGGAGTCCGGAACAAGTTAGGGGGTCCCCGAGGTAGCCACGAGGTAGGGGGTGCGCCCAGGGGGTAGGGTGCGCCCCCCACCCTCGTGGGTGCGTCAAGACTCTTCTCGCCCATCTCCGGTACTCCGTGGGCTTTTTTGGTCCAAAAATAATCTCCGCGAATTTTCAGGTCAATTGGACTCCGTTTGGTTTTCCTTTTCTTCAATACTCAAAAATAAGGAAAAAGCAAAAACTGGCACTGGGCTCTAGGTTAATAGGTTAGTCCCAAAACTCATATAAAATAGCATATAAATGCATATAAAACATCCAAGATTGATAATATAATAGCTTGGAACATTCAAAAATTATAGATACGTTGGAGACGTATCAAGCCGCGTGGAGCGCCCGATGAGAGGTCGGGCGGGCGCCGAAGAAGTCGGGGACGGGGACGCGCGGTACGGGCATGGAGTACACGTGAACGATCCCCGTCCAGGGGTTCTAGCAGACCTGCCAGGGCACCGACGGGAGCTGCTACTGCGGGTGGCGCGGCGCCCCGCCTTGGGCGGCCAGCTGCTGCTGCTGTTGCTTGCGGCTGCCGCGGCCACTGCGGCGCTCGGCGGGGGGCGGCGGCGGAGCCTCCTACTGCTGCGGGTAGGGGAACCCGGGCGGCGGCGGCGCCTGGAAGGGGCCCCGTCCAGGCCGCGACTGAGGGGCCAGGGCGGTGGGCGGCGCGCCACCACGGGTACCGGCGGTGAGGGCCATGTGAGTGGCCCGTGTACGCGACATTCGCATCCTCCTCTCCTCCAGCTTCAGGTATGCCACGATCTTGGGGAAAATTGGGGTGGTGATGAGGGGGATGTTGGAGGTGGTGTTTCCGAAGTCGTCGTTCAAGCCGGCAATGAGTGTGCTGAGAAGGAGCTCATCGGAGACCTTCTCACCATGGTCACGGAGCTCGTCAACAAGCTTCTTAAGGCGCATGCAATAATCGCCAACGGACGAGTCATGCTGCTGGCATCCAAAAAACTCGATGTGCAAGAAAATCTTGCGCTGAAGCGCGCTGTCGATGAAGAGGCCGTTGAGCTTGGTCCAGACGGCGTGAGCGTTATCCTCGGCAGAGACCATCGTGTGGAAGAGGTCCTTCGAGATGGTGGTGTAGAACCAACGAATGAGAGTGGCGTCGATGGTCATCCACTCCTCATCGTCCTCCATGAACCGGGAATCCACGGAGCCATCCATGTGATCCCGAAGATTGTACTCACGGAACACAAGGGGAAGAACGTCTTCCAGGCATAGTAGGTGGAGATGAGATGTTCGAGGACGACGAAAACCCGATCGAGGATGTTGAGATCACGGATGATGACGGGGTCGGGGGAGGCGAACGGGTTGGTGCGGGTGGTGCCGGAGAAACAGGGGAAGCCATGGGTCCGGGAGCGAAGGTGGTGTGGTGGCACGCGGGGAGGGCGGCGTGGCAAGGGAGAGGCGGCACGGCGATGCGAGGGCGGCAGTGCGGTTAGGGTTAGGGAGGGAAGGCAGAAGCGTGTGAAGAAGGCGGCGACTGGACACAGGCGGCGGCGCGGCGGCGGGGGCTGAGATGAGATCGCGTCGGCGGCGGCAGAGGGTTAGGGTTTAGGATCGAAGGTATGATACCATGTTGGAAACGAGAATTTTGACAATGCTACATGATATACTGATCGGTGCATAGTGCACGTATATATGGAGTAGAAAGTGGGTCATAACCTATATACAATACAAACCATATGTTCAGCCGCTGAAACATTCTTATTAGCGCGATCTAGTAATTTTCGTACAAACTCCTTTTTTAGCATAGTAAAATAGCATATGCTCATATACACGCATTGATCTAGTAATTTTAGTACAAACTTTTTTTTAGCTGTGAATACACGCACAGTACTCCCAGAAAAATGCTAGCATTAATGCAAGTCTAGGAGTTAACCTAACAATCTGAGTGACGGTTACATTTCGTAACAGAGTGAAGTCTATTTCCAGAAGACGCAAAGCTTACGTTTCATTTACTCCCTCCGATCCATAATATAATAATAAGTGTCGCTTATTGAAAAGCATGACAGTTATTTAGGAGCGAAAGAAATATCATTTTATTGGTAGGTAGTAGAAGTAGACCGGCCAATGTATAAAGAACGGAAATGATCGAACAGAGTGACACCCATATCGACAATAGTGCTCCTCTGCTCAAATAGTAGAACGAACATTACACTTTCGAGCCATGCGCAAAACTCATATTGCGCGCACGGCTCACACACAAACCATCAACTACGCTACACCAAACTGAACCCAGCAATTCGACGCAACACTAGGACGATACTCAAACCCAACAGCCACATATCCAAGCTTGTTTTATTGGGACTCTCACCACCAGAGGCACTATTATTCTCGCATCCTCCTCGTCTGAGCAGAAAGAAGCAGCCACGCGCCCAATGCTGTCTACCCCGTGATCTGGACGGGCTTGACGTCGGGCTTCTTGGCCTCCGCCTTGGGCACGGTGACGGTGAGCACGCCGTTCTCCATGGCCGCCTTGATCTCCTCGGACTTCACGTTGTCCGGGAGCCTGAACCGGCGCAGGAACTTGCCGCTGCTGCGCTCCACGCGGTGCCAGGTGCCGGTCTTCTGCTCCTGCTCCTTGTTCCGCTCGCCGCTGATCTGCAGCACGTTGCCGTCGTCCACCTCAACCTTCACCTCCTCCTTCTTCAGCCCCGGGACGTCCGCCTTGAACACGTGCGCCTCGGGCATCTCCTTCCAGTCGATGCGCGCGCCGGCGAAGGCCGCGGTGTCGGAGCTGGTGGTGCGCGGGAAGATGCTGCCGCTGCCGGAGCCGAAGGGGAAGCCGTCGAAGGGGTCCCAGAGGTCGAGCGAGAAGGGGTCGAACACGTCGCCACGGCGGATCAGCGACATCGTCAGCGGGCTGGCGAGAAGCTGCTGATGAATCTTTTGTTTACTGGTGGAGTGGTGCGTGAGCGCGAATGGCTTGTGCGATCGAGATCAAAGAAGCTTTCGATGGTTTTTCTCTGCCGGTCTTGGGACGGAGCCAATGCAGGCGGTGGGAATTTATAGTGGGGCGTTCGTGCAATGGATATGAGGTTCTTGAGAGTTCTCGTTTGTTCGAGCGCGTACAGGTAGAAGCAAGAATCGTGTAGCTGGGCCTGGAATGCTTCCACCATTCGCTCTGGACCCTGCTACTCAGGTCTATCATAAACTAGATAGTTCTGGGCGCGTCTATAGATCGTCGCATTCCTATTTGACGCTTTCTGCGGCAGATTGTCACAAAAGCACACAGAGCACAACGAGCGACCAGGTAAATCGGCCGGCCAACTTGTTTCCCTTTTTCCTTTTCAAGTTTATATTTCTTTTCATAAAAATGTTCCTAAATTTCAAAAAAATACATAAAAATGTTTATGTTTTCAAAATTTGTGCATAAATTCAGGAAAAAGTGTTGCATTACAAAAGCTATTCTCATTTTAAAGATTATTAGGAATTTAAAAAAATGTTTCCTTTTTAAAAATATTTTCATAAATTTGTTCATGGTTTCAAAATTTGTTCCCCCTTTTTAAAATTTGTTGACAAATTGAAAATATGTTCACAGCTTCAAAAAATATTCCCCCCTCTTTCAAATTTTGTTCACAAACTCAAAACAATTTGGGAATTTAAAAAATATTCTTGGCTTTAAAAATTGTTTGTATTTTAAGAAGTTTCTTCATAAATTCAAAAAATGTGTGCACTTCTCAAAATATGTTGAGATTTCAATTTTTTAAAACTTTATTTAAAAAATGTTCTCTTAAAAAAATAATTCGCACTAACTCATTTCGGTTAGCTACAGTAGCTTGGTTCAAACAATAAAAATGAAGAATTCGCACTAACTCATTCCGGTGAACCAACCAAGTTAGGCCATGTGTTTGCCTTGAGTTTGTATTTTCCTCTATATTTTTATTTTTGTTTATATTTCGAAATGTTTATATTTCTTCTAATTTAGGCCATATGAGGAAATAAATTTCAGACATGTAAAATGATAGAAATGTTTAGAGGGAAAGAAAGGGGACCAGATCCCAAGCAAAGCATGTGGCTAAGATTGCCGTCTCTACAGAGAAACAAAATAGCTCTGCTTTTCTTGAGAGAAACACAAGTGTTTCCTATCACCAGTGATAATTACCACCACTTGCGTTTTGTATGTTGTATATAGTATCTGTCAAAATCGACAGTATGTACGTGTAATATGTAATATATAACAATGTTTGGATAGTATATATACTACTTTTTATGTACTATGTATAATATTTTAAGCATACTCTTTTTTACGTACAAATATATATGTATTTCACAAATATAACAAAAAATATGGACTCATATGCAGTTTTTTCATTTACTTGCTTTGAAATATCTTAAATATAGTATATGAACATATTTAAAATAATACAGTATTATATATACTACTACATGATATTATGTGAAACATGTGGGGTAACTACCCCCAGATGGTTCCTAAAAAAAATTACCCCCAGATGGTAGGATGCATTTTTTCTATACATATACGTGGTGATACTTAACTTCTAGGTACAATGCATAAAAATTGAAAATGAACAATACTAAAACCAATAATCCCTCTTTAGGGGGCAGTATTCTGGCAACACCTCGCTAGCAGCTCCCTGATGCGTGGCGGCTTCCCAAGGAGTTCTCCGCCACATGTCGATATGCCTTTTGCTGGCGGACGCGCGTGAATGATCTTGCCATTTCGTTGGGCGCCCATCGGAGCTCTTCATCAGTAGCACGCTCGGGCTTATAGGCCCACCTCCATGCAACGATGAGCCGCCAAGCGCCTTTGGCCTTCCTGGCGAAGTACCGACCGTCTTCGTACACCTCCTCCGCGTGTCGACGCGCCCGCCGCCAAAGCTCCAACGCTTCCTTTTCCCAAGCGGCTTCACGGGGTGCCTGCTACCTGGCTCGCTCCTCCGCCGACTCCTTCTTGAACGCCACTTGTCTGGCTTTCTCAGCCAGCACAACGTCTTCCACAGACAAAGATCGTCTAGACCCAAAACCACTCCAAAGTTGGGGGGGGGGTGCAACCTCACCTGATGGCGCGCAGGAGTCCTCCTCGTCGCTGCTCTGCGCCTTGACGTCCTCGCGGGGCGACGCATCCTCCTCGGCATGTGGGAAGATCAACGACACCATGGTAGAGTTTTGTGAGAGGGGGGGGGGGGTGAGCGAGGAGAGAATGTAGATGAGAATGCAGGCGGGACGACATGGGTAGAGTAGTATTTATTGGCGCCTGGAATTTAGATCTACGAGAGCAGCACCCGCATCAGTCGTCGGAATTTACGAGTACTATAGCTTGAGTTACACACGATTTCCGTAGCAAAAGCCATGTGTAAAACAAATTGCCGACGGTTCCCAATACAGAACTATGTCTGATTAATAACCGGCGCCACTTACCTTCCACACCGCGAGGCACGAAATAGAGTGGCAATCGTGTGGGGCCCGGTTGTCTTGCCAGATATTTACATTTTCTTTCCAAATGTAAGGCATGAATGTGTATTTTGTGTTACCATGATGTTATTGTAAATGTAATACGTAAATGATTTTTCCAACGCATGGTGGTTTGCTATTGCATGTACATGTAGTTCAAATTTGAATTACGACCATTAAATGGCTAGAACATAATGTCTTTAATAGGTCAATGACCTTGAAAATTTCCAAATTTTAATATGACAGTTGTATATGTTGTATATGTATATGTCAAAAGAGGCAATGTGTATATGTATATGTCATCCATTTTTATTGATCTCGGTTGTGGCACATGTGACACATTTATATAAAAGTGCTCTTCAAATGTCGTGAAATATGAAGGTAAAATATTATCCCAAGAAGTCAAATGCGGGAAAATATTGCAACTCAGTTGAATATATAAGCGAAGCTCTTATTCATATCAAAATATTGGCAATGCTTATCATTAAACCATCCCAACATTGGTGAATAAACTTTAATCATTTCAAAATTACATGCTAGAACATGCTTAAATAAGCAAACATGCAACAAGTCATTTGACACACAATCATCATCCAGATTAGAGGTCATATAAAAATAATTAAACATTAGCACAATTATTTTGAAACATATTTGATCCAAATCTGATTTATTCCCTAATACACATGGTTCTTTCGCATCAACAGTTAACTCAATGGGTGCACTCGGAATTGTTGATATTGCAGTTGTTTGATTACATGGCAAAGTCAAATCATCAACATAGTCCTCTAAAATAGATGGTGTGATCAAAGTAGTGGGTAACTCATCACATGATGCATTTAAATTGACAAGGCACTCATCATACTCATGTGGAGGTGGAAGGTCAGTACATTTGTCATTACCTCTTATGATCAACCTAGATGATGTAGACACTTTCGATGCTGATGTGTCACATAGTTTAGGTAATATAGTCCTCACAACAATGAATATGGTTATCATAGTACACCTAGTAGTTGAAGGAACAACAATATCATTTCTTGGAATGTGCACCGTGCGCTTGTTCTCCTTGCGGGCAACACGTCATTTTATATTTCTTGTTCAACTTTGCAAGCAAGACAAAATAAACAGTCCATAGGATAACATTCTTCATGAATTAGTATCTTCTAAATATCACGGTTTAATCCCCATAAAATCTTCTTCACTCTTTTTTTCTAAAAAGGAGTGCAACAAGGTAGTTTGTAAATCATCATAATATTTTGTTATGGTGTCATTACCTTGTTTTAAACGTTGTAATTTTATAATCATTCCATGAATATAATAAACATCGATGAATCTATCTCCTATGAGAAGTTTTAAATCATCCCAAGTAGTAGGTACATAATCAGGGTATAATCGACAATATTCGCTCCACCAAACTAAAGCAAAGCTATTGAAAGTACTAACCACGCCTTTAACTTTTCTATGCTCATCAAACTTATGGGAAGCAAATATAGAATTTATTTCATACTCCCATTGAATATATAACTCAGGCCTAAAATGACAATAAATGGTGGCATGGAAACATTAACCTGATTATGTGCATTCTTATGTCTTTGCTTCTCTCGTGGCGGTTGTTGTGTTTTCATAGGCACTGGCAAGTCTCCCACGATCGACAATGCCCAAGAACTAACAATTCTGAAACCTGCCATAGTTAGTAGAAAACAAGAAACAAAATCTAAGAATAATGTTCCTATGAACTACTAGGATGTGGTGAAAAAACGCTCACAGTATAATAAATATCTATATCTTACAAGTTCTTACCATGCAACAGGTGGTGACCGGTTATCGGTGGTGTCAAATAACTTCAAAGATTGAGAAGGCGATTGTCAGGTGAATGTAAATATGCACAATGTATAAATATGTGGAGCCGGGTTGGCTTTATATATGTGGAAAAAATGCTACAACCACGTTAATTAATGCAAATTGAATAGTCGCTCAAAATAGTCGAATGCTGGTCCTAGGCTAAACTGTGTTAGAGACGCGAGCCTAAGACATCGGCAAATTTCACGTAGTGGATCAAATAAGAACAATGACGGATTTGAAATGATGGGCCTGTCACCGATAATACGCGTGGAATAAAGATCACACACATGAGGATCCAACATTTATAGGAGTCAAAATGTCGGTCGATCTTGTACAACAAACCAGTGAACGTAAATATCCATGGTGTAGAAATATATGAAGCTGGATTGACTTTATATATGTGGAAAAAAATGCTACAATCACATTAATTAATGCAAGTTGAATAGTCGCTCAAAGTAGTCGAATGCTAGTCCTAGGCTAAACTGTGTTAGAGACACGAGCCTAAGGCACCGATCAGTTTCACGCACTGGATCAAATAAGTACAATGACGGATTTGAAATGATGGGTCTGTCACCAATAATACGTGTGGAATAAAGACCAGACCCACGAGTATCCAACATGTATAGGAGTAAAAATGACGCTTGATCTCGTATGACGAACCAGTGAACGTAAATAAGCGCGGTGTATAAATATGTGGAGATGGGTTGGCTTTACATATGTAAAAAAAATGTTACAACCATGTTAAGTAATGCAAGTTGAATAGTTGCTCCAAGTAGTCGGATGCTAGTCCTATGCTAAACCGTGTTAGAGACGCGAGACTAAGGCACCGGTGAATTTCACACACTGGATTAAATAAGAACAATGACGGATTTGAAATGATGGGGTTTTCATTGATAATACTCATGGAATAAAGACCATACACACGAGGATCCAACATGTATAGGAGTCAAAAGGAAGCTCGATCTCGTACGACAAACCAATGTTCTGCTGCACGAAAACACATCGACAGCTGTACTACATCAACATAAACAACCAAGGTCCACTGCTGAAGAAGCGTTTATTGTCGGGTGGTTGGTGCGACATATGCCAAAGGATGGCTTATCATTGTGGGAGCCAATAAAACATCGTCGGTACTTGGAAACGGGATAAGGCGAAGACATGCACGCCGGCGAATCTTACCCAGCTTCAGGGCTCTCCGTGGAGATAACACCCCTAATGTTGTTCTGCGGGGTCTCCGCATGATCACTAGCTCGATGGGTAGCTACAGAATGCTCCTTGAGCTGTTCGGTGAAAGGATGAAGGAGGGCCAGGCCAGCCCGCTCCTCTTCTCCTTGTGGTGTCTAAAAACTATCCAAAGAGCGATCCCCCTGCATGGGAACCCTGGGGGGTTTATATAGGCCTACCCCCAGGGGTACAATGGTAATCCGGCTGGGCGTGGGCCCTAGCCATCTGTATCTACGCCCGCCGGCTTCTCCGTCGACTGGTGGGGCCCGCCGACTGGTGGGCCCGCCGGCTGCCGACACTTTGGTCGACAGGCCGGCCCCACCGCTCGGGGGTCCTATCGGGGGCTGGTTACTGTTACCTTGCCCTTGGTGACGATGGCTTTGTCATGGCAAGCGTGGCTACAGTGCCGCCGCGAGGCGGCTCATCACTGTAGCCTTGCCTTCTCTTGTCTTCTTAATGATGCACCTCCTTGGAGGGAGAGAGCTGGCCGGCTATTGGTAGCCGGCCATACCCTTGGCCGACTGTGGGAAGCCTGACCGCCTTCGAGATCTCCCTGACCGAGGGGGCTCGCCACCCATGGGTCGTACTGACCGCTCGCCGTGGGTGACGTCACGATCATCGTGGCAACAGTGCCGCGTCGGACGGGTGATGGCCGCCCTGTATGGTGCACTGTGGCCATGCATGCGCCGGGATTCAGGGATGGCAGGCTTTACTGTAGCCACGCCCTGTCTTGTCGCCGTTATGTGGGTGCAGACTCTGAGGGCAAGATCTTAGCCGCCTGCTGAGGGGCCGACTCCTGGGAGTCGGCCTTTTCATGGCCGGCTTCTGGAAGTCAGCCTTCTCATGGTCTTGTTTCTCAAGGATTTCAGGGCTGGGCCGCCTTTGCGCAACCGGCTTGAGAGGTAGCCGACTGGGGGAAGGCGGCCCCATGTCTTGGGCGCTTGGAGGCTTGATCGGCCTATAATTTTTTTGAAGTGCCGGGGGAAGCCGGCTAGGCTACCCGTGGTCATTTACTCCGACAGTAGTCCCCGAAGCTGGTTGGGCTCCGAGGCAGAAAAAAGACGAGGAGCTCAGTCAGCTTCCTATCTTGAGGAGCCGGGAACTAGGAGCCGGTTTCGACTAGGCGCGTCGTCTCCTAAAGATCTCGAAGCTTGAAGGCGGGTGCCAGTCGGCGCGCGGGTCCGGCTGTGAGCTGACCGTTCGTCGTCTATGCGCCACGTGGCACCCTCCGGCTAGAGGGGCCTGCCAGCCCACGCGCGCGACGGGAGGCCACCGCAGTCTAGGGCCCGCCACTACAGGGCCTCGGCCCATGCGCGGATCTTCTGCGGCCCGGACGGACCGCGCGCGCCCCAGTGGTGGTTTCCTCACGCCGTGATGGCGTAATAATCGCGGGGCGTGGGGGAGTGGGTGCAGTTAATCCCACATCCCCCCACGTCCTGCCTCCTCGGCTTCGCCGCATGAGGCTATAAGTAGGGGGAGAGGAGGGGAGCGCCTAACTCTCGCGCGCTCTCCCTTGCTCTGCCCCCTCCTTCTTCTTCCTCCTCTCATCGTGACAACTACCTGCTGCCGCTCGGCCTTCCTGCCAATCTTCTTGGCTTGTCGTCGCTTTGTCGCAGCTGGGTCGTGCGCCCTCCTTTTGCCGCATCTTTCTCGTCGCCGCGCCATCCCCATGGCGTTGTCGAGCTCTTGGGACAGCTCCAACGTCCACGGCGACCACGTCGACTTCCTCCGTCGGACGCGGCGGCTGCCGGGTGCGGATCTCGTGCGGGTCCGCCTCGCGCCGGAGAGGGGAGATCTCGCCGGTGCCAGAAGAGGACGAGCGGGTAATCTTCCGCTCGCACTGCCTGCGCGGTTTTGGCCTGCCGGCGAGCGGGTTCCTCCGCTCGTTCCTTGAATTTTATCATCTCCAGCCGCATCACCTCACTCCCAACGCGGTGATGTTGTTGTCGGCCTTCGTCACCCTGTGTGAGGGTTTTCTTGGCGTCCTCCCCACTCTTGAACTGTGGGGAGAGTTCTTTCAGTGTAAGCTCGGCACCGTCGTCGCGGGCGTGCCCGCTCCATGCGGCGCCTTCATCGCCATGCGGAGGACGAGCGATAACAACCCGTTTCCGCCCATCCCGCTGATCCAGTCGGTGAAGCTCTGGCAGAAGTCCTACTTCTACGTGAAGAATATTGCTCCGCAAGGTGACTTCGTCAACCTGCCGGCTACGCCGGCTGGGAGGCAGCCTTCATGGTCCTTCCGGTCTAGGTCGCTGTCTCCGGGCGGGTCCGCCTCCGTTGCCCGGCTCCGGGTGATGATCCAGTCGGAGGGTCTGTCCGGGGCCGACCTGGTGGCCGCTTCCGTGGAGCGCCGGGTGCTCCTGCTCCTGGGCCGACCTCATATGATCTGCCAGATGAGCGGCCGCTTCGACCCGTGCCGGCTAAGCACCAAGGAGATGCCTCACGCCGATGTGTCTTACATGGTGAACTACATTTCCATCTGCAAGCTCACCCAGGAGTGGCAGTACGGCAAGGTGTCGTACTCTCGCGCCAATCCTCCGCCGGTGGTAAGTTTCTCTTCCTCTTTCTCTTTGCTTGTTGCTGAGTTCATGGTGGCCGACTCCTGACCAGCCGACCTTTCTTTGGCAGAACCCCATGCTTCCGCCAGCAGCCGGGGCCGCGGGGGTGGAACGCCAGTTCCTCCTCGACCTTACAATGGACAATGTAGACGACCCAGACCTGGGGCGGCCGCCATGGAGGACGACGTCGCAGGGGAAGGCGGCGACGCAAGCAGGTCCGGGCTCGGGGCCGGCTTTGAGGACTGGCCAGATGACGACGAGGCCGAAGTCATTCCGCGCCGCCAACTGGCGCCCGATTACCATGGTGCGGGCCCATCCGCCGGGCCGACTGCCCATGGCGGCGCGCAGAAGTGCCGGGCCGCGTCGATCCACTTAGGCAGTCGGCCGAAGAAGCCCAAGAGTACCGCGGCAGCGATCAAGTGGGACGAGGCGCCCGCGAAGGCAGCCTGCTTCCGCAAGGTGGTGAAACAGCCGCAGGCGGTCTCAGCGTAAGTGTCGCTGTTCTCATGCCTTTCTTTTTTCTTCTTCTTCGGTTGATTTTTTTCCAAACCCTTTTTCTCGATTTATCAAACAGGGCCCCTCTTTCCCTTGGGCGAGTCCCGGACGCCTCCATAGTCGGAGCCGTAGGAGGGTCTTCAAGCTCGGCCGGGTAGATCCCCGTGCCGACCTCCTAGAGGCGACGGAGCGGAATGCGTGAGAAGTGCGGGAGGAGCGGGAGGCGGAGGAGCGAAGGGCGGCTCGAGAGGCAGAGCAGAAGTCGGCGGAGGCGCTAGCCGTCGCGGCCGCCAAGGCCAGGTGGAGGCCACAGACGCGGAGAGGGAGGCGGAGGCCCTGCAGAACCAGCCTCCGTAGATCGTCGTTCCCCTCCGCGCCACGGCTCCCGACGCCTCTGTGCCCCTGTTGGAGGAGGCCGGCCGCAGCCAGCCGGAGATGGAGCGGGCCAAGGAGGTCGGCCTGAAGTGCCGCCAGCGCAGCCAGCTGGGGGCGAGCCGACCGTGGGAGGGGATCTTGTGATCTCGTCACCGCATCGCCAACATGCGGGGAAGGCGACTTCAGCGCCGGACGCGCAGAAAACCGTGGACGCCGGCTCGTCGGCTCAGGACCTAGAAGCGGCCAGCGACAGCTCGTCCGGGTGGACGCCGGGCGGCGGGACAGCCGTGCTGAATGTGGCGGCGCAGGACATCCGGAACCGGCTTCAGGCCCAAGCCACCGTGCTGAAGCAGTACACCCAGGAGTTTCTCACGACACGATCGGTTATTCGGGTGAGTCCTCCTGCTCTTTGTCGATTGCTTTTGATTTCTTCCATGGGGGCGCGTCAGCGCACCCACTGGGTGTAGGCCCCGAGTTCTGAGCCAGCTGCTGAGCAGGCGGATTGGAACTTCTTGGAAAGCTTGATTGTCGTCTTGTTCTCACCTGCGTCCCTTGTCTTATCTGCAGGAGTACCACAACCTCCGCGCGGCCGCTTTCTACTCCCAGGCCCAGGAGTTGCATCAGAAGGCCACTGATCTGACCGAGAGCCGGAGTAAGTGCTTTGTTTTTCTTTTAAGTGGGGGCGCGTCAGCGCACTCACTAGGTGTAGTCCCCGAGATTCGGGCCGACTACCAAGTAGTCGGGTCGGATCTTTTCCTGACGACTTCTTTCTTTATATTTGCAGGGGCCAATGCTAACTTGAGGAGCTAGCTGAGCGGAGCCCAGACCGCCCTTCGTGCCAAGGAGGCCGAGTGCGCCGCCCTGGATCAAGAGCATGACCGCCTGGCCAAGAGGCTGGCCGACCAGGAGGAGAGCCACAAGGCGGCCCTGAAGGCGGCGCAGGACAGTGAGGCCGCCCTCAAAGCCGAGTACGAGACCGAGGCGGCAATCTGGGCCGAGATGAGGCAGGCGCTGAGCCAAGGCTATAGCCGGGTGGAAGACTTGATTGATGGTAGGCCGCCTTCTTCTTTGCTTCCTTGCCTGCCTTCTACTATCTGATTCATTTTTTGACTTTGTGCCACTGCTTTCCTCTTTGTGCAGATTACTTTCCCGGCTACTCTGCCGCCGCCACCCAAGCCATCGAGGCCTATCGCGACGCGCGATGGCAGGCGGGGGCCGAGATCGCGCCGAATGCCAGCCGGTCACTTGAGGAGCAGCTTCTGGGGCTTCAAGCCCGCCTGCAGCCGGCCCATCGCATGCTCCGCCGTCTTCAACGCGTCGAGGCGCCAGTGCTAGCCGCCCTCTGGCATGGCGAGGTGATTCCGTGCACCCCAAGTCGGACCGCCGACTGGCTGGAGGTCGCAGTCGGCCGCTTCGAGGCTTGGAAGGCGTCAGCGGCCCGGTCCGGTGCTGGGCGGGCTTTGGAGTTTGTTCGGGCTTGGTATCCTGGGCTGAACTTTGACCAGCTGAGCACCTGGCGGCAGGAGGTTGACAAGGAGCTAGAGGCGGTGCGGCCGGCTATCATCCAACGCGCCTCGGCGATCGCCGAGTATACCGACACCAACGCCTTTGCTCCTGAGGTGGATGACGCCATCGTCGCTCAGCCGGAGGAGTGGTTCGGGCTGAACCCGACCGAAGGTGAGGACTCGGCGGAGGAGATTGCCTCCAGTGATGAGGGTGAAGGGGAAGAGGGAGATGATGACGAAGATGCTGCGCCGGATGGTGAAGCGACCAGCCCGCCTCAGCCCGATCGTGCCTCTAGCAATGATGCCGAGACTCGCCAGCCGGTCACTCCTCCAGCCGGCACCGCCGACTCCACCAACCTGCCCAACTCGCCTGTTGTCCCCCTGGCATGATCCGCCGTCCTAGCTTTCCTGCTTGTTACTTCTTTGAAGAATCTTTAAATTTGCGCAGTTCCACCCACTGGGGGTGTATTCAGACTATGTTGAATGCTGGCCTTTCGAAGGTCTTTTGTGTAAATATTATGCATGTGTTTGGCTTCCATTTATGTTTGCCTTTTATCCTTTGGCTTTTTCCTTTGCCGCCTTCCCCTGGCCGCTGCCTTCCCAGCCGGACAGCTGCTCTGCAGTCTGTGGCCGGAGAAGGACTTGGTCATTTTGGGAAGGCAAGTACTCGAGCTTTCTCATATTGCAGCAAGGTGAACGGGAAGCCGACCAGCCGGCTGCTCTGGTAGCCGGCTGGCAGGTGGGAGGCCAGCTCGTGTTATATAAGTTCGTTGGTCCTTAGACATTTTTCGCGTGGGCATCCTTTCCTGCCCTTGGCTCTTGCCAGTCGGACAGTCGGTTCTTCGAGCTGTGACTTTTTGGCAAGAGGGGGCTTGGGTGCCGGCACACTACTTGTCTGACTGCAGGTGGAACTTCAGATATAACTTGAGGCGGCGAGTCCTCGTGCCGACTGGTCGAACCCGGTGCCAGACGAAGAAAGCAAGTGTAGTAACATAATCGTATGCGTGATACTCCTCATTCATAGATAAAAGAGGGTAGTCCCTGAGCGCTCCTCGGGGCACCCCTTGTCTCGTACTTAGTACAAAAGGTAGCATGCTACATACTGTTTTTTAACTGTAAAATCTTTGGAGGAGATTGGCGTTCCACGGTCGTTCCGACTCCTTGCTGGAATCATCTCTCTTGCGTGCCTTCGGCTTCTGCGCGTCGATTAGGAGTAGGAGTCGTTGCCTAAAACTCTACTGATGATGAAGGGGCCTTCCCAAGGGGCCGAGAGCTTGTGCTGGCCGGCTGTTCGCTGGATCAGCTGGAGCACAAGATCGCCCTCTTGAAAAGATCTTGGCTTGACCTTCCGGCTGTGGTAGCGGCGCAGACCCTGCTGATAGATGGCAGACCGACTGAGAGCTAACAGCCGGCCCTCTTCCAGCAGATCAACGCCGTCTTCTCGTGCTTCCTTGGCTTCCGCCTCCGTGTACATGGTGACCCGAGGCGAGTCGAACTCGATGTCAGTTGGGATGACAGCCTCGGCGCCATATACAAGGAAGAAAGGGGTGAAGCCGGTCGACTTGTTTGGGGTAGTGCACAAACTCCAGAGGACGGCCGACAGCTTGTCGAGCCAACAGCCGGCCGAATGCTCCAGTGGCACGACCAGTCGGGGCTTGATGCCGGAGAGGATGAGGCCGTTTGCTCGCTCGACCTGGCCGTTTGACTGTGGGTGGGCAACAGATGCTAGGTACAACTGGATGCCGTGTGTTGCGCAGAAACGTGTCAGTGCTCCCTTTGCAAAATTTGTGCCGTTGTCGGTGATGATGCTATGCGGTACGCCATACTGGGTTGTAATATCTGCGATGAAGGTGACGGCAGTCGACCCATTCAGCTTCTTGATCGGCTTTGCCTCAATCCACTTGGTAAATTTGTCAACAGCGATGAGCAGATGTGTCATGCCGCCGCGTGCCTTCTTGAATGGGCCCACCATGTCCAGCCCCCAGACGGCAAAGGGCCAGGTGAGGGGGATGGTCTTGAGTGTAGAAGCCGGCAGGTGTTGCTTGGAGCCGAAAACTTGGCACCCTTTGCAGTGTTTGACTAGTTCCTTGGCGTCTTCCAAAGCAGTCGGCCAGAAAAATCCATGGCGAAAAGCTTTGGCGACGAGTGATCTTGAGACTGCGTGGTGGCCGCATTCGCCTTGGTGGATGTCCCTGAGGATTGCTATGCCCTTTTCTGGTTCGACGCAGCGCTGGAAGACTCCAGTGATGCTGCACCTAACAAGCTCTCGGTTGACGATTGTGTAGGCTCCGGCTCGGCGTTGAACTTGTCTTGCCGAGATCTCATCAGTTGGCAGCTCTCTGTTTACTAAGAAGTTGAGGATGGGTTGGGCCCATGATGGAGCTGTGACTTCTTCTATTGTCAGGACTGCCACTGGGATAGGGGCGGGTGGGCTGGGTGGTGAAGAGTTGGAGTCGGAGTGTCCATCGCCTGTTGTGTTGATGTAGTCCCCGGGCCGGCTGCAGTAGCCCCCGGGCCGGGTGCGACTATGGCAGTCCCCGGGCCGCCTATTGGAGTCCCCACGCCACTTTCTTGGTTTCCCAAGTCGGATCCGACTGCGTTGGGGTTAGGCGGCACGAAGATGGAATCAGATTCTGGAGACGGCTTGATAGACGGCTTGAGGAGGCGGTGGAGAGAAACGCCGGTTGGTATGGCTTGCCAGGTGGATCCTACTCGTGCTAGGACATCTGCTTGCATGTTGTCGGCACGTGGTACATGAAGGAACTCACATCCTTCAAAATATCCACTGATTTGCTGGACGAGGAAATGATAGCTCATCATGTTTGCGTCTTTGGCGTCCCAGTCACCGGATGACTGTTGGACCACCAAATCCGAGTCGCCATAGCACAAGATCCGGCGGATGCCGAGCTCTTTGGCTAGCCAGAGCCCGTGTATGAGCGCCTCGTACTCGGCCACATTGTTGGAGGCGGCAAAATGAATTTGCAATGTATACTTGAGCTTGTCGCCCTTGGGAGAGGTGAGGACGATGCCGACTCCCAAGCCGGTGTGCATCTTGGACCCATCGAAGTGCATCCGCCAGTGAGTGGAGTCGGGAGCCGGTGGCAGGTATTGGGTTTTGGCCCAATCGACGAGGAAGTCGGCCAACGCCTGGGACTTAATAGCGGTGCAGGGCTGGTAGAAGATCACATAGGGGGCCAGCTCAATGGCCCATTTGGGCACTCGGCCGGATGCATCCCGGCTTCCTATGATCTCGGCGAGCGGGACAGTACATACGACCATGATGGGGTGCTCTTGAAAATAGGGCTTGAGTTTCTTGGCAGCGAAGTACACACCGTAGCACATCTTCTGGTAGTGAGGGTAGTTTTGCTTCGAGGTGGATAAGACTTCACTTAAATAATACACCGGCCTCTGAACCGGCTGAGCCCGGCCTTTTTCCGGGCGCTGGACTATGATGACAGTGCTGACCACCCGGCTAGTAGCGGCAATGTAAAGGAGCATGGGCTCCTTTTCATCCAGTGCCGCCAAGACAGGCGGCGTGGTCAGCATCTTCTTCAGCTCGTGGAAGGCTTGGTCCGCCTGGTCGTTCCACTCGATATGAGTGGACTTCTTCATGAGTTGGTAGAGGGGGAGGGCTTTCTCTCCGAGCCGGCTGATGAAGCGGTTCAGGGAAGCCAAGCATCCGGTGAACTTCTGGACATCCCGCAGCTTGGTGGGAATCTCCATTCTCTCTATGGCCTTGATTTTCATTGGGTTGCACTCGATGCCGCGTTCGGAGACCAGGAAGCCTAGGAGCTGGCCGGCTGGTACTCCGAACACGCATTTCTCGGTGTTGAGCTTGATTTGGAATCGGCGCAAGTTTTCAAATGTTTCTCTGAGCTTCCAGCAAGGTGCCGCGCTTCTCCGTCTTCACTACAATATCGTCTACATAGACGTGGGCATTTCTGCCGAGCTGCTTGAGGAGGCATTTCTGCATGCAACGCTGAAAAGTGGCACCGGCATTTCTCAAGCCGAATGTCATAGTCAGGTAGCAGAAGGCTCCGAATGGTGTGATGAAGGCGGTTTTCAGGCGGTCAGCTGGATCCAACTTTATCTGGTGGTAGCCTGAGTAGGCATCCAAGAAGCTCAACAGCTCGCATCCGGCTGTGGAGTCTATCACTTGGTCAATCCTTGGCAGGGCGAAAGGATCTTTGGGGCAGGCATTGTTGAGGCTAGTGTAGTCTATACACATGCGCCACTTGTTATTTTTCTTCAGCATGAGGATCGGGTTGGCGAGCCACTCTGGGAAGAAAACTTCCATAATGAAGCCGGCTGCTAGAAGCCGGGCTATCTCTTCTCCTACAATCCTTCTCTTCTCCTTCGATAGTCGGCGGAGAGGCTGTTTGACTGGTTTCGCATCTTCTCGGACATGTAGCTTGTGCTCGGCGAATTCCTTCGGCACACCCGGCATGTCCTTGGGGGACCATGCGAAAATGTCTCGATTCTCACGGAGGAAATCGGCGAGCTCGCCTTCCTATTTGCTGTCCAGGTTTGCCCCGATGGTGGCAAGCCTTTCTGGGTGTTCTAGGTCCAGAGGTACCCTCTTGGTTTCTTTGGCCGGCTGAAAAGAACCTTGGGCAACACATTCCTTGGGGTCGGGGGATAGGGACGGCTGCTTGCCGGTCATGGTCACGATTCGGTCCAGTATCTTCTTCTCTTCAACAATTACAAGGGACTCGGCTGGCCGGCTGCTGGCAGCCGCACACTCAGAGGATTTTTTGTAGTCTCCGGCTATGGTGATGATGCCCTTGGAACTTGGTATCTTCATCTTGAGGTAGGCATAATGGGGTACAACCATGAACTTGGCCAGGGCAGGTCGGCCAAGCAACGCGTGGTAAGGGCTCTCTAGATCCACCACTTCAAACCACACCGCCTCTCGGCGGAAATGATCCTTGTCCCCGAAGAGGACATCTATCTTGATCTTGCCGATTGGGGAGCAGGACAAGCCGGGTACGATGCCATGGAACACAGTTCGACTGGGCATGAGCTGCTTTGTCTTGATGCTCAGCTTCTCCATGGTGTCACGGTATAGGATATTGATGCTGCTCCCACCATCTATCAGCACACGGGAGAAATGGGCGGCCCGCCTTTCCGTAGCGAGGGTGGTGTCCAGAACCAATGCGTAAGAGCTAGGAGATGGCATCATCTCTGGGTGATCTGTCCGGCTCCAGCTAATAGGCCTTTCGGACCAGTGCATGAATTCTGGGTTGTTGGAGGCGACTGCATTGACTTCTTGGTGTTGTCGGCGCCGGCTGCGCCGATCTTCTGGCTGGCTCGTAAAGACGACGCAGGCGGCATGCTCGTCGGGGTACTCATCTTGAACTGCCCCGACCGCTGGTCGAGCGGCCGACTGCGGAGGAGCCGGAGGCGGCTGACCAGCAGGCGGAGGTGGAGCCATCCCCTCACCCTTGGAGATCCGTGTGAGCCAATGGCATTTTCTGGTCGTGTGGTTTGAAGGCTTCGCGCCACCGTGAAACTTGCAGGGGGCATCAAGTGCCTGCTCGTAGGAGAAAGCCGGCTACCAAGTTGGCCTGCCGCCCTTCTGCTTCTTGGGTGCGGGCCACCCTTCGGGTTGTTCATCTTCGACTGTGGCCACCTGCCGACTGGTGGAAAGCGGCAGGGGAGCCTTGCGCTTGTGGTCGTTCTGGTGCGGGCGTCGGCTGGACTCTCTAGCCGGCGTCTTGGGACTTGGAGCGAGCACCTTCCCGGAGGCGTCCACTCGGAGCTCGGTCTTCATTGAGGAATCAGCCGTGGCGTATTTATCAGCTTTGATCAGCAGCTCATCAAGCGTAGTCGGCTCGTCGCAGAGGAGTCGGTGCTTGAGGAGGGTGCCTTCTCGACACCCGGCGGTGAAGTACTCTATAGCTTGAACCTCGTCCACTCCCTCGCAGGAATTGCGGAGCTCGGCCCAACGCGTGAGGTAGTCGAGAGTCGATTCGTTGGGCCCTTGGACACACAAGGAGAGCTGTCGGGGCTTGGGAGCCCGCTTGTAGGTGCTGGTGAAGTTGCGTATAAAGGCTTCAGTGAAGTCTAGCCAGCTGTTGACACTGTAAGGCTTGAGGCTGTTGAGCCAGGTGCACGCCGTGCCTTGGAGCATGAGGGGCACATATTTTACGGCAGCACGCCTGTTGCCGTTTGCGATGCTAACCGCGGTGGAGTAGTCGATCAACCAATCTTCCGGCTTCACGGAGCCGTTGTATTTGGGCGTGTCTCTTGGGAGCGAGAACCCTTTGGGGAAGGGCTCGTCGCGGATGCGGGGGCCGAAGCAAGACGGGCCGACATCATCTTCTTCTTCCAGGGCCAGGGATCACGCAAGGCGGTCGATCCGGTGGTGGGCATCATTCTCGCCGACTCCTTCGCGGCGACCCAGACGGCCGCTGAGAGTCGGATGCGTGACAGGCGGCGGGGTAGGGTATCTCTCCCCATGAGGTGGAGGAGGAGGGGCGTTGCCCCGCCACTCCACGGCTCGAGGGCGGCCCTCTGCGTCACGCTCGATGGAGATTCAAGTCTGGCTGCGGCTGGTAGCTGGCTCCTTTTCTTTTCTCGCGCGGGTGTTGCTCGCGGTCGGTGTTCGGGACGTCGCGCCGTGCTCTCGGCACGGGGGAGGACTCTCGGTGCGGACGCCGGCTTCATGCCGCTCTGTGGCCGCGTTGATAAGTTGTTGGATGCGTTTGGTCATGTAGGGGAGCTCATCATGCCCCAGCCTATTCAACTCGTCTGCGGCCGCCTGGGCGGCGTGCAAGTTCTCGAGAGGCTTGGCATAGACTGGGCGGTCTGCTCCCAACATATCGGCGATAGCCGCGCCGTGTTTCTTGACGATGCCGACGCGGCTCGGCCCGTCGGGAGGCAGCATGCCGAAGGCGGCACGGTCGACCTCGCGCTGGTGAGCCTCGGTGAGGCGTCTCATGGTGGCGAGCTTCTGGCCCTCCGTGACGAGGGCGAGGTGGAATGCCTCCAATGTCTTGGCGTCCGCGTCGGCCGGGACGGGGACGAACAAGTCATGCAGCGCCGTCTGCAGAGCGTCGTGGGCGTTTTCGCCTGAGGGGGCACCGTGGCTGATGACCAGTACCTTGGTGATGGCTCTGCCGTTGCTGTCGGCTCGAGGAAGAGGGTTCCCGTACAGAATAGCTCTCCGGACAATGGTGCACCTGGCCCCACGGTTGGCGCCAAATGTCGGGTGGTTGGTGCGACATATGCCAAAGGATGGCTCATCATTGTGGGAGCCAATAAAACATCGCCGGTGCCTGGAAAGGGGATAAGGCGAAGACATGCACACCGGCGAATCTTACCCAGCTTCAGGGCTCTCCGTGGAGATAACACCCCTAATGCTGCTCTGCGGGGTCTCCGCATGATCACTAACTCGATGGGTAGCTACAGAATGCTCCTTGAGCTGTTCGGTGAAAGGATGAAGGAGGGCCAGGCCAGCCCACTCCTCTTCTCCTTGTGGTGTCTAAAAACTATCCAAAGAGCGATCCCCCCTGCATGGGAACCCTGGGGGTTTATATAGGCCTACCCCCCCAGGGGTACAATGGTAATCCGGCTGGGAGTGGGCCCTAGCCGTCTGTGTCTACGCCCGCCGGCTTCTCCGCCGACTGGTGGGCCCGCCGGCTGCCGACCCTTTGGTTGACAGGCCGGCCCCACCGCTCGGGGGTCCTGTCGGGGGCTGGTTACTGTTACCTTGCCCCTGGTGACGATGGCTTTGTTGTGGCAAGCGTGGCTACAGTGCCACCGCGAGGCAGCTCATCACTGTAGCCTTGCCTTCTCTTGTCTCCTTAATGAAGCACCTCCTTGAAGGGAGAGAGCTGGCCGGCTATTGGAAGCCGGCCATACCCTTGGTCGACTGTGGGAAGCCTGGCCGCCTTCGAGATCTCCCTGACCGAGGGGGCCCGCCACCCACGGGTCGTACTGACCGCTCGCCGTGGGTGACGTCACGATCATCGTGGCAACAGTGCCGCGCCGGACGGGTGATGGCCGCCCTGTACGGTGCATTGTGGCCATGCGTGCGCCGGGATTCGGGGATGGCAGGCTTTACTGTAGCCATGCCCTCTCTTGTCGCCGTTATGTGGGTGCACACTCTGAGGGCAAGATCTTAGCCTCCCGCTGAGGGGCCGGCTCCTGGGAGTCGGCCTTTTCATGGCCGGCTTTTGGAAGTCGGCCCTCTCGTGGTCTTGTTTCTCAAGGATTTCAGGGCTGGGCCGCCTTTGCGCAGCCGGCTTGAGAGGTAGCCAGCTGGGGGAAGGCGGCCCCATGTCTTGGACGCTTGGAGGCTTGATCGGCCTATAATTTTTCTAAAGTGCTGGGGGAAGCCGGCTAGGCTACCCGTGGTCATTTACTCTGACATTTATGCAGTAGCCAAATATTTCAAACGACCTTTATTCACCTTTTTTCTTTAAGACAAATAACGAATCAGTAAAATCACTTTCCAAGGTAATCTATTGGTACTAATAAAGTGCGAAATGTTTTTGCCCGTTCGTCATCATATTTATATGTTTTTCAAAAATGCCCCTAATTTTTCCTTTAAGTAACCCACTGTCTAACGTTAAGTACCCTTCCTCTGTTGGGCTTCGGCCCAACTGCGGTAGCCGCTAACTTGCACTCCTGGGCGCTGGTTAGTATTCTGTGTTTGCCTAGTTTGCTATGTTTTCAACCCATTCAGGTCCCTAACCTTTTATTATTGAATAGGTTAAACATGATAATGCCATAACTTTGCAATCGTAACTCAGATTAAAATAATTTATATATGTAATTTGATCAGAAAAATCCGTAGTTTCCAGGGGCCTATATGGATCAAAGGGAGTATGAATTACCGGTTTCAATCGGCATATCGGAGTAACAAAGAAAAGAGAGAATAAAGGGCATGATCAGTGGGAATAAAAAAGGGAGTTTAAAGAAAATGAAGGAGAGAATCTTTTTAATAGAATCCTTTTATTGAGATTTTTCTCATGACTTGGTGCAAATTCCAAACATTGCTTCAACTTACAAATAATGCCTTGGTATGGAAAAATTGAGAATTAGGCTCTTCAGAGCATCTCTAATAGAAGATGCAAATTTGGAGATGTAAAACAGGCATCTCCGAAAAGTGCCTTTTACATCTCCAAAAAAGAGGCAACTCCAACAGAAGATGTAAATTGGTGATGTAAAAGTGCAACTCCAACAGATGATGCAAATGGAGATGTAAACTAGTTGTGCCGCCGACGACTACCAAGCACGGCGGAGTGCCTCGGGTTTCCTTTATGGGCGATGGTTTGTAGCGACTTTTGGCTCTACAGATAGCTGGGAGCGAGGCGCATCCTTTGGGGCAAACAAGAGGAGTTGGGGTGGCCGGAACTCGACGGGAGCGAGCTCAAAGTGGCGGCCGGAGCAAGGCTTGCTCGGGCGTGAGGCTGCAGGGCACGGGGAGGACGGATGAAGGGCGCTACGGGCTCCTGGGAACTCCAGGAGTTCAAGTGCATGCTTGGACGCGGGAAACATGAGCTCTAGCAACGATGGCAACAAGGACAACACCGACAAGCTCACGTGTTTGGAGCGGCACTATTCGAGGGCAGAGAGAGGACGAGGAGCGGCAGAGAGGCGGAGGAGTGGAGAATTGGGGCGGCAGAGCAGTGGCGGAGGAGTCGAGGCGAGGAGCTGCGGAGGGCGGAGGGGGTGGCGCGCTGGCAGATCTGGAGTGGGTGGGCAGTGGCAGTGGGGACAACGGCGAATCGGAGTGGCTCTGCGGTGGGTGGACAGAGGAGGAAGGGAAGGGAATAGGAGAGTGGTTGGTAGTTGGTGCGCGACACGATTTTACATCTCCTGCATGTAAAGATGTATATTTGCATCGCGAGGTGTTGTATTTTACATCTTCGGAAGACGGAGATATAATTTTTTTTGCAGCTACGAAGGATTTTTAGACCTCGGAGTATTTTTGCATCTACATCTTCGACTGAAAATGCTCTTAAGATAAGAATCACCGTACAAACCGTACCAAAATTATTGTCTGTGTAGCATTCTTCTTAATGTACTACTTATATAAATTTTTGCTAGACCTCAATGTGCACCTCTCTACCGTGTCCAGGCACAATCCAAATGTTGTTGGACCGTCCTGATGGATATTTCGATGAACACGTCAATTATCTCTTCCGTTGCAACATACAAATATATGTTAGTCCAACCAAAGTAAATGTGGCTTGTCATTTTTTTCTTTATGGAAACCGTAACTTGCCAAGCTTAGAGCATCTCCAATAGCTTGTCTATATGGATGTCTATACTCATTTTTCACGACGTGACCTCAAAACAGGCGTCCAACAGCTTGTTTATATGGTCGTCCAAATATACACATCCTCTATATCGACCTCGAGAATGTCCATGCCTGGACAATGTGAAGCCATTGTCTAAACTCAACTGTAGTCATGATTTCTTCCTCTTCCAACGATGGCCCACCTGTCATGGTCCCTATATATAGACATTCTGATGCAAAACTGAACGTGTATATGAGAAAAAAATTTAAACCATTGTCTATATAAATATATAGACATCCAAATATACACATGCTATTGGAGATGCTGTACGCCAAAAGTGTGCACATATCTTCTCTCTGATTATTTAATCCTTCCAAAACGAGTACTAGTAATCTTTGTTTTTAGTGCTTCCAAACAATCCTTCTTCGATCTGCCTCCTAGTATTTCTTTCTCTTTTTCCTCCAACAACACGTCCAGAATTTGGAAACCTCCAGCCGAATCTTGTTTCTTTCTTTTTTCTCTAGTGGAACAAACGAATCTAGACTCCTCCTTTTTCTCTTCTATATTAAGCACGACCTTGCGCTTCTTTCTTTTTTCAATGATCAAACAGTCACAACATAGACCCGGATTGGCTTCCTGAAATGTTTGAGCCGTAGTTTTTTTTCTCTCTTAAGGTAACGTGCAATAAAGAAACTCTGCTGAGTCTGATCTATTCCGAACACAATCTGTTTTGGAAACCAAGCTGTACATCTTTTCTCTGCCTAATTCTTTCGTTGCCTTCCCTATTATATCTGCGTGGAGAGACCAAACGGCAGTTTTGTTTTCAATCTAGCCAATCCAAACCTGCGAGAACTACTAGTACCAAACAGCTTCAACCTTGTGAACGATGTAATTACTGTTAATAAAGCTAGCCATGAAGGCCTTCCTTCAATCAAAAAAAAAATAGATCTACTGTTGCCTTTTTTTTTTGACTCGTCAAAATGTCCTAGCAAACTCTGCACAAAATCTTCGGGAACCTTGGCGCTAGGTGGCGCTTGTGGGTGGTGGCGACGGTGGTGGTGCGGCCTTATCCTAGCATGGGTCTGCGTCCGTTGCTTGGAGATGGACTCGCGTAGGTGGATGTCGTCGTTTGGCGTCATGATGGCGTCGATGGCGGAGGCACCTGCCAAGGTTGGCACCTCAATCTGCTCTGAAGATGGACCAGTTGGAAGATGACGGCGACGACACATGTGAGTGCGTCGGACCGGTTTGTGCCCCGGACCCGGTATGTGGCTCGGTCGGGGCCTCTGGTTTTAGATGTTAGGCTTAGGTGAGAGGTCAGGGTATTTGGCCCAGCTTGCACCATCATATGGATTGGAGTAGCGGCAGATGTTGCCAAGATGGTGGATTCAGACATATTGTTGTACTACTTTGTAAGGTCCTCAAGAATAATCAATAAAACGGCCGCATGTATCTCCCAGATGCAGAGGCCGGGGGTCATCCTCCTTTTCTAAAAAAAACTCTCCACAAATCTGCTAGATGCCAAATACCAAACGCCCAATTCCTGTTTTTTTATAAAACTAGCAACAGGGCACGTGTGTTGCAACGGAAGAAAAATCGTAACATTTGATTTGATTTATGACCCTAAATCAATTATTTCATCTCTTATCATTCAACTTCTAACCATGACTGCAGGTACACAATTCTAATCTTAGGTTTTCAATATTAAACAAATTTCAACCATGACAAATGTGCACAATATTAGTTGCGGAAAAATCAACCGAAAAACTTGATGTGTCCAGCAGCAAATATAAACATTCTAGAAGTCCCTAAAGCACTTTATTTAAATTCCTCATATTTCTCTGATCCCAGAGAACTATGTTTGTCTAAATCCGGTTTAATGGACAATTGTTGGAACCTTTTTATCCATCGTGTGGGCTTAGGCAAGGGGATCCCTTATCGTCATATTTGTTCATGTTTGTTGCTGAGGCCCTCTCCAGCTATTAAAGGATGCTTGTGACAAAGTTATTTCTCATCTATTATTTGCGTATGACAGACTCCTATTTTTCAAAGGGTCCATAGATCAAGCCTTGGTCATTAAAAATATTTTGTTGGGTTATGAGGTGGGAACGGGTCAGCTTCTGAGCCCCGATAAGTGTTCTATCAAGTTTGGCAAAAAAGTGTGGTACAGAGGATTAGGTAGCCACTATGGTTATTCTTAATATTATTGCAGAAGAGTTTGAAGATAAGTACCTTGGTTTACCGTACCTGAGGGTAGAATGAAGGTTGGCAAGTTCCAATCAACAAAAGATAAGGCATTACAAAGAGCATCAGATTGGATTGAAAAATATGTCTCAAGTGGTATAAAAGAAACTTATCAAGGCAGTGTTGCAAGTGCTCCCAGCGTACGCCATGGGTATTTTTAAATTTCCAGCTTCGTTATGTGACGAGTTGGTTTAGATTATAAGAAATTTCTGGTGGGAAGATGAAGAGGACCGAAGGAAAACCCATTGGCTAGCTTGGGATAAACTCACTAAACCAAAAAGAGAGGAAGGGATGGGTTTCCGAGTTCTTAGGTTGTTTAATCAAACACTATTGGCCAAACAGGCTTGGAGGTTACTGGTGAATCCGGATTCTTTATGTGCTAAGATTTTGACGGCAAAATATTATCCCAATGGTCACATCCTGTATACTGCTTTCCCCGCAGGCTACATCCGTGAATTGGCAGGGTATTATGCATGGACTGGATCTCCTAAAAAAAGGGGTCATCTAGAGAGTGGTCGATGGAAAAAATGTTAATGTTTGGACCTAGAAATTCTGGCTTCAAAGTTTTAGTAAAAAAGAACCGAACTAGACTAAAATGGATCTCTGAATTATTCATTAGCGGAACAAGAAGATGAGATGAAAATTTAATAAGGTACTTGTTCTATAGCCATGATGCTGAGGAGATCCTAAATTTACGTATTCAGTCTAGAGGTGAGTGTGATTTAATTGCTTAGCACTATGAGAAAAATGGCATGTTCTCTGCTAAAAGTGTGTATAGACTGGCCTTAAATTTGTAGGGTGGCAAGACTGGGACAGGAACGTCCAACATTGCCGTTGGCAAGGAAAGGAATGTGTGGGATGTTATTTGGAAGGTCAATGTTCCGAAAAAGTAAGAATGTTTGCCTAGCGAGTTGCGTCCAACAGTTTGGCAATTCAGGTAAATTGGGTTACTCACCACCAAACGGTGTCAAGCATGTGCACTATATGTGGGGTGGAGGATGAAATTATTTTCCATGCTCTTGTGTCTTGTCCAAAGACGCGCTTTTCGGCTTCGCAATGAGAGAGGTGTGGAATATTCCTAGTGAGGAGCTATTTAGATTTACGGGGCCGGATTGGATATTTATTCTGCTTGATCAAGTGGGATCGCTGGAACACGATCAAGTCTTATTCATGCTTTGGAGAGCATGGCATCTGAGGAATGACTTGATCTTTGGAAAGGAGAAAGAATCTTTATCTGCCTCTGTCACTTTTGTGGAAATTTACTGAAAATCCTTCACTAAAGCAAAAACCTATGCGCAGTTTGATTTAAGCATCAAAGGCAAGGGGGTGATAGATAATTGGAGGTACGTTATCCCAACCACGAATGGTCGTCATGGTTGGGACTTGGGAGCCCCCGGATCAAGTGTATATTAAGATAAATGTTGATGCTAGTTTCATGGAGAGTATGAGATCTACTAGTGTTGGGATTATTGCCAGGAATCCCCTCGGCGAAGTCTTGATTTCTTCATGGGGTTTTATCCGGCCGTGCACATGTGTGGATGAAGCATAACTTCATGCGACTCTCGCCGGGTTATACATTGGTATTGCTCTTCACAAACCGGTTATTTTGGAAACTGATTATATGTTTGTTGCGGCTTCTCTGGCAAAAGAATCCATTGACAGGTGATGAGCGTCTCAAAGCTCATTAAGGATTTCAAGATTGTGAAGATTGACAGGTAGGCTAATAGGGTGGCCCATGAGATAGCTAAATTTTGTTTTAATAGCAGGTCCGGTGGTGTTTTATGTAATGGTGTTCAGTCCTGCATGGCTAGTTTTGTAATGAACGACTGTAAGAATCTTGAGTTATCTGATTAATATATGGGTGGGGTTTTCAAAAAACTCCCTTCTCTATCTTTACTTTATTCAAGTTTCTGTTTAATGAGAAAAGAAAAAAGGAGAGAGGTCCAAGTAGCCCAGCACCATCCGACCTAGCCTAAACTTTCCACGTCGGTCGGCCCACCTACCTTTTTTAATTTCCCTAAAAAAACCTACCTCCGTTAACCCTAGAGCCAGAGAGACCGATCCCCAACATATTGGTCCATTCCCCACATGTCTCCCTCGCCCCCGAGCGCCTCCTCCCACCTTCTCCTGCCCGTCAGGGAGTCTGCCTCCAACGAGTTCCCCATCCCCATCGGCCTAGCTGTGTCCCTCTCCCCCGTTCCTTATTTTCCTTTGGTTCCCTCTCCTTCCTATAACATCTCTCTCTCTCTCTCTCATTTGGTACTGAACACAGGCCGCCGCCGCCTGATCTGCCGGATTTAAGTCAATCCTTTCTTTGAGAGAGCATCAATAGCTTTCTTTGATTTCTTTAATCTTTTGATACTGATTGCCGATCCATGGCATTGCAATCTGCTCTTCTTTGTCCGATTCGGTCGACCGTTTCCTTCCCCTTTGATTATCCTCATCTCTGTTTTCTGATTTTTGTGGTCGCTTGTTGAATTATCAATGTGTACCTCTATGAACCGGTGAGAATAGGCGTAAAGAGGCGATATGGTATTATTATTTGGCGGAATCATATAATTGCTTAAGCATTATCCTAGAAAGGCAATGAGAAAGCCCATCGGCACATGGCCCACGCGGTGTGGAGGACGCAGAAATACAAAATGTTTTTATGGAACTTTTTTCCACTTATTTACTGGAATGCGGATTATTTTTCCTTAATAATAAACCATAGGTGACTTTTTGCAAAAATGCCACGACGGTTAGCAAGCAGAAGCAATAGATGCTTTATTATTAAGTAGTACATATGCCCGTGCGTTGCAACGGGCAAATAATTTTGCAAAATCTACTCCACATGCCAATATGCAACACTTCTTATATCCATTTCTAGCAAATAACAAAAATAAGGTTACCCCGATTATCGCTTTTGGACCAAGATCCTTTGATCCTCTTCTCATGCCGTCTTCGGCCACTGACGTACCACCACCCCATTTCACTATTCACCTATTTCTTTTGAGAATTTTTTAAAAGCATCATTTTTTATATTGAAAAGAGTTGACCTGCAGCAATAAAGATAAAAGTGATGCACGTTTGAAACCATCTCCATACCACTTATTGCTTTGGTTCATTCGGAAAACAAAAATTCAATACAACACAAAGTACCAAATTTTAGATTACAAGTTACTACAACACTTGCACAACAAGACTACTAAACCAAGATTGATTATGACACGCTAGTGGTGTGGTAAGCCATGCCCACAAAGAACGTATCCCATGTCATTCAAGCCTAGCTCCTCCTTTTCCTCCTAGCTCATTTCATACTCCTCAACTGCAATAGTTAACCAATTGTCAACGTCGAAATTATGAATTCTCAGAGGACAACCAACTGTAAACAGAAAAATCCAAAGAGGATATTCCAGCAATTCACAACAATGACTGAATCACCAAGTGCAGGCAAAGCAAAAATGAAAAGTTTGCAACGATCAATATCATTTGGTTCAAAATTTTGAAGTTTTATGGATGCATGATAACGTTTATGAGTTTGAGCATGAACCAGCAAACAACCCTGCCAGACTTAACATTTATAACTCTCAAGAACTGATGTGCTATCTATAATATTATGAAGATTAGGTGAAATAGAACCTTACTACAAAAACAATCTTCAACGTATCAAAAAGAAAATACCCACCTTCGCTTACCTCTCTCTGAAACCATCCTATTTCTTCTTCTTCCATTCATATGTGATGTCACCCAACTGGAATCCATGAACTCTCTCCAGTGTTGTAAGCCCAAAAAAGAAGCATGTATTTGAGTTTCAGAAGAAAATAAGTTTATAGCCACAACGAATCTATCAATTTTCATATTCTGGTGTACTTCACATCAACATAAGTTGCACAAACTCTATTGAACGCACAGAAGCTTCCATGACACTTAATTATTATTTTTAAAATTGGTTTCCACTAAACCTAAGGTAGATGCATAGCAACTGAAAGTACAAAGAGTAACAAACGTAAATGCCATATGATTTTTTGAATAACTACTTGCCTAGTCATTCTGGTAAGCTGTTGACAAAAGACTAAAAGAGATGGGTCTACATCTAGCTATGAGAGGAACATCAAATATGCAATTTGCCTTCGAGATACTTCCATCTTATGCAAGCTAAAAAAATACTGGTCAACACTTTGACTTGAATTAGCATGGCTCTTGCAGTCAATTTTGATCACATGAAGAGAGGAGGCATTAGTAAATAAGTGTGGTAAGCATACCTTCGCATATTTTCACGATTTAACCTTCCACCGCTGTCATAATGCAACCCAGTGTTTCACTTGACGGCTCAAACTCATGATCAGGTACACTCACTGCGGCTGAATGGGACTGAAGAAATTAAGAGGTTTGGATCAACTAAGTTACATATTGGATATTTCCAGTCAATATAAATAGGGGAACATAGGTGAAATTATTCCTAAGATGTAAAGCAACGACCAATGAATGGCCTAACTCGGTTTTTATTCATGTTATATCATATTTTTTAGTTCAAATGGCATATGAATTAGTGTCACTGTACAGCGCAAATAGCTGGATGTTCAGTCAATGAAGAGCCTGGAGATAAAATTAGAGTTCCCAAACACACCGGTATTAAAACACAATCTGAGCATTCTTTTTTGTTTTGCATAGTGGAGCCTATTCTATCCATCCATTTTGGTATGACAAAACTGTAGTAAGATTCAACCCAAGACACATGTTGTTCCTTAAGTAATGGACAATGGAGCCTATTCTATCCATCCATTTTGGCATGACAAGTATCACCAAGTTAGACTGTTTTCACTTGCTAAAGACTCTAGAATACCTACCAGTTTAGTCCAAAACCTATGATTCATAACTAAATACCTACCCGTTTAATTCGAGAAGAAAATTACTAGGGATGAGACCCAAAGAAGTAAAACTAATATTCCCCACTCTATACATATGTCTCTTGACTGCCTTCAGGTGGCTATCCCACTGCGGATGGCGTGGTTGCAGGTCTTAAAGAGGAGGATGGTTGGGTGCGTGTCCGGTCACGGGGCAAGACGCGATGCATGGCTTTCTCCAGTCCCACCTTGAAGGCTCGACCGCCTGCGTGAATGGAGCGGTTGTGCTTCCCATAGGTCAGCCGCGTGCCGCGCCCCCTTCAAATGCTGCAATTGCTTCCAGATCATCCACGGCGGCAAGGTGCTCCAACTTGCAAGCACCCAATCGTCCTCTCGCGCGTCACCTACCTTGAGAGCCTCTGCCCGTCCCGCTCCTCCTCGTAGAGTCGAGCTCCCTCCACCGCAGCCGACTACTATGACTCTGCCCGGCATGTCGTGGCTCGGGGACACGGTCATCTCGTTTTCTTCAACCTTTTCAAAATTACGATTACGGATGAGGAAAAACAACCCAAGTAGTGTTGCACATCAGATGGTTCAAGACTTAATCAAGAACGTTGACATGGTCTGTTAGAAGGGAGAGAGAGGGATTTAGTGGAATAGTTTTTTTTGATGTATTTCTTGAGCCTGGTGGGCATATATATGGGAGTACAATGATCTACTTGGAGTACAAGACAAGCCAGAACAAATCCTAGTCTATCTCATCTTTCCTAATAATCACGATACTCAATATCCCCCCGCAATCACAACGGTAGCGACACAGACGGTGAGACTTGAGAAGAATTCGAAGGCAAGCCGACGGACACACACCCCACAATCGTAACAGTTGATGCATCGCGGAGTCGTGGTTGGAGTGAAAACCGACAAGGTTGCTCAAGTAAGGCGATAGCCCTTTGTGTCGTTGTCAAGGTAGCCGAGAGCATGGATGGCGGAGCCGTGGTCGCGGTAGCCGTGCGAAGAATGTCGTGGTCGATGTCGAGTCGGGATGGCCGGTGTCAAGGAAGTCACCATGGAGCCGCGGGCGCAAGGGGGCGCCGAGTTAGCATGGGCGCAATGGTGTCGAAGTAGTGGTGCGCCGAAAAGGAGATGTTGTTGACGACGCGTCGCGGCGGGTTTGCCAAGCCCGGGGACACATCGTAGATGAAATCACGCACTGGTGTTGCCAGCACCGGGCATGCATAGACGGACGAAGACGAAGTTGACGGAGCGCCGCACTAGGCTTGCCTGGCCCAGGGACACGTCATGGACGAAGGCACGTGGCGGTGTTGCCAGCACCGGACATGCATAGACTGGGACCTGCATGAGCTGTACGCCATGTCGAAGAAGTCGGAGAGGCCAGTAGAGAAGGACTCGACGACAGTTGCGGGCCAATCGACGTGGGGCCAATGTCGCCCGCGGTTGTCGGCGTAGATGAAGCGGTCGGGATAGATGACGGCGACGTTGGTGATGGGCTAGTGCTGGACGAAGACGAAGGGGGTGGACGGGCGGCTACAACGGCTACAGGGGTAGCGGTGCTACCTCTTGAGCACTGCGTTGGTTTTTCCCCGAAGAGGAAGGGATGATGCAGCAAAGTAGCATAAGTATTTCCCTCAGTTTTTGAGAACCAAGGTATCAATCCAGTAGGAGGCTACGCGCGAGTCCCTCGTACCTGCACAAAACAAATAAATCCTCGCAACCAATGCGATAAGGGGTTGTCAATCCCTACACGGCCACTTACGAGAGTGAGATCTGATAGATATGATAAGATAATATTTTTGGTATTTTTTACAATAAATATGCAAAGTAAAATAAAAGCAAAGTAAAAAAGCAAAGGAAATAACTAAGTATTGAAAGATTAATATGATGAAGATAGACCCGGGGGCCATAGGTTTCACTAGTGGCTTCTCTCGAGAGCATAAGTATTCTACGGTGGGTGAACGAATTACTGTTGAGCAATTGACAGAATTGAGCATAGTTATAAGAATATCTAGGTATGATCATGTATATAGGCATCACGTCCGAGACAAGTAGACCGACTCCTGCCTGCATCTACTACTATTACTCCACTCATCGACCGCTATCCAGCATGCATCTAGAGTATTAAGTTAATGAAAACAGAGTAACGCCTTAAGCAAGATGACATGATGTAGAGGGATAAACTCATGCAATATGATGAAAACCCCATCTTGTTATCCTCGATGGCAACAATACAAACGTGCCTTGCTGCCCCTACTGTCACTGGGAAAGGACACCGCAAGATTGAACCCAAAGCTAAGCACTTCTCCCATTGCAAGAAAGATCAATCTAGTAGGCCAAACCAAACTGATAATTCGAAGAGACTTGCAAAGATAACCAATCATACATAAAAGAATTCAGAGAAGATTCAAATATTGTTCATAGATAGACTTGATCATAAACCCACAATTCATCGGTCTCAACAAATACACCGCGAAAAGAAGATTACATCGAATAGATCTCCACAAGAGAGGGGGAGAACATTGTATTGAGATCCAAAAAGAGAGAAGAAGCCATCTAGCTAATAACTATGGACCCGTAGGTCTGAGGTGAACTACTCACACTTCATCGGAGGGGCTATGGTGATGATGTAGAAGCCCTTCGTGATCGATGCCCCCTCCGGCGGAGCTCCGGAACAGGCCCCAAGATGGGATCTCGTGGATACAGAAAGTTGCGGCGGTGGAATTAGGGTTTTTGCTCCGTATTTGATCGTTTGGGGGTACGTAGGTATATATAGGAGGAAGGAGTACGTCGGTGGAGCAACAGGGGGCCCACGAGGGTGGAGGGTGCGCCTGGGGGGGGGGCTAGGCGCGCCCCCTACCTCGTGGCCTCCTCCTTTGTGTCTTGACGTAGGGTCCAAGTCTCCTGGATGATGCTCGGTGAGAAAATCACGTTCCCGAAGGTTTCATTCCGTTTGGACTCCGTTTGATATTCCTTTTCTTCAAAACCCTAAAATAGGCAAAAAAACAACAATTCTGGGTTGGGCCTCCATTTAATAGGTTAGTCCAAAAAATAATATAAAAGTGGATAATAAAGCCCAATAATGTCCAAAACAGTAGATAATATAGCATGGAGCAATCAAAAATTATAGATACATTGGAGACGTATCAAGCATCCCCAAGCTTAATTCCTGCTCGTCCTCGAGTAGGTAAATGATAAAAACATAATTTTTGATGCGGAGTGCTACTTGGCATAATTTTAATGTAATTCTTCTTAATTGTGGTATGAATATTCAGATCCGAAAGATTCAAGATAAAAGTTCATACTGACATAAAAATAATAATACTTCAAGCATACTAACTAAGCAATTATGTCCTCTCAAAATAACATGGCCAAAGAAAGTTCATCCCTACAAAATCATATAGTTTAGTCATGCTCCATTTTCGTCACACAAGAATGCTCTCATCATGCACAACCCCGATGACAAGCCAAGCAATTGTTTCATACTTTAGCAATCTCAAACCTATAAACTTTCACGCAATACATGAGCGCGAGCCATGGATATAGCACTATGGGTGGAATAGAATATGATGATGGGGGTTATGTGGAGAAGACAAAAAGGAGAAAGTCTCACATCAACGAGGCTAATCAATGGGCTATGGAGATGCCCATCGATTGATGTTAATGCAAGGAGTAGGGATTGCCATGCAACAGATGCACTAGAGCTATAAATACATGAAAGCTCAACAAAAGAAACTAAGTGGGCGTGCATCCAACTTGCTTGCTCACGAAGACCTAGGGCACTTGAGGAAGCCCATTGTTGGAATATACAAGCCAAGTTCTATAATGAAAAATTCCCACTAGTATATGAAGTGACAAAACAAAAGACTCTCTATCATGAAGATTATGGTGCTACTTTGAAGCACAAGTGTGGAAAAAGGATAGTAGCATTGTCCCTTTTTTATTTTTTTATTTGGCCTTTCCCTTTTTTATTTGGCCTTTCTCTTTTTTTGTATTTGGGACAATGATCTATTAATGATGATCATCACACTTCTATTTACTTACAACTCAAGAATTACAACTTGATACTTAGAACAAGATATGACTCTATATGAATGCCTCCGGGGTGTACCGGGTTATGCAATGAACCAAGAGTGACATGTATGAAAGAATTATGAACGGTGGCTTTGCCACAAATACTATGTCAACTACATGATCATGCTAAGCAATATGACAACGATGAATGTGTCATGATAAACGGAATGGTGGAAAGTTGCATGGCAATATATCTCGGAATGGCTATGGAAATGTCATAATAGGTAGGTACGGTAGCTGTTTTGAGGAAGATATAAGGAGGTTTATGTGTGAAAGAGTGTATCATATCACGGGGTTTGGATGCACCGGCGAAGTTCGCACCAACTCTCAATTTGAGAAAGGGCAATGCGCGGTACCGAAGAGGCTAGCAATGACGGAAGGGTGAGAGTGCGTATAATCCATGGACTCAACATTAGTCATAAAGAACTCACATACTTATTGCAAAAATCTACAAGTCATCAAAAACCTCGGCACTACGTGCATGCTCCCAGGGGGATAGATTGGTAGGAAAAGACCATCGCTCGTCCCCGACCGCCACCCATAAGGAAGACAATCAAATAACACCTCATGTTTCAAATTTCTTACATAATGTTTACCATATGTGCATGCTATGGGACTTGCAAAGTTCAACACAAGCATTTCTCAAATTCACAACTACTCAACTAGCACGACTTTGATATTATTACCTCCATATCTTAAAACAATCATCAAGCATCAAACTTCTCTTAGTATTCAAAACACTCATAAGAAATTTTTTATTAATCTTGAACACCTAGCATATTAGGATTATTTAAGCAAATTACCATGCCACTTAAGACTCTCAAAATAATCTAAGTGAAGCATGAGAGATCAATAGTTTCTATAAAACAAATCCACCACCGTGCTCTAAAAGATATAAGTGAAGTACTAGAGCAAAATTATATAACTCAAATGATATAAGTGAATCACATAGAGTATTATAACAAATTCCAAATCATGTATGGCTCTCTCAAAAGGTGTGTACAGCAAGGATGATTGTGGTTGAGGGAGTCCTGGATTAGGGGGTCTCCGGACAGCCAGACTATCTCCATTGGTCGGACTGTTAGACTATGAAGATACAAGATTGAAGACTTCGTCTCATGTCCAGATGGGACTCTACTTAGCGTGGAAGGCAAGATAGGCAATACGGATATGGATATCTCCTCCTTTGTAACCGACCTTGTGTAACCCTAACCCTCTTCGGTGTCTATATAAACCGAAGGGTTTTAGTCCATAGGACAACAACCACAACATACAATCATACCATAGGCTAGCTTCTAGGGTTTAGACTCTCTGATCTCGTGGTAGATCTACTCTTGTACTACCCATATCATCAATATCAATCAAGTAGGACGTAGGGTTTTACCTCCATCAAGAGGGCCTGAACTTGGGTAAAACATTGTGTCCCTTGCCTCCTGTTACCATCCGGCCTAGACGCACAGTTCGGGACCCCCTACCCGAGATCCGCCAGTTTTGACACCGACATTGGTGCTTTCATTGAGAGTTCCTCTGTGTCGTCGCTGTTAGGCTTGATGGCTCCTACTATCATCGATAGTGATGCGGTCCAGGGTGAGACTTTTCTCCCCGGACAGATCTTCATATTCGGCGGCTTTGCACTGCAGGCTAATTCGCTTGGCCATCTGGAGCAAATTGAAAGCTACGCCCCTGGCCATCAGGTCAGATTTGGAAGCTTAAACTACACGGCCGATATCCGTGGAGATTTGATCTTCGACGGATTCAAGCCTCTGCCTTGTGCGCCACGCGGTCACGATGAGCATGACTTAGCTCTCCCATTGGACAGTGTTAAGGAGATCGCACCGGCAGCCGCTCCGACCCTTAATTCAGAGCCAGTCGCGCCTTCCGCGGATGGGTGGATGGACCCCGCCACGGAGGCCTTACCCTCAGTGGCGATCAAGCCGAACATCGACCTTGCCTTGCACGAGAGCCGTGTTGTTAAACTGCCGGATCCTTCTCCAACCACGGACTCCGAACCGCCTGCGCCCATTCCTATCGAATCCGATTGGGCGAGTTTACCTCCGCGGGTATTTTTCAGCACTCGCCCTTTGGCAATATACTGAACTCATTAAGGTCTCTCTCCTTGTCAGGAGAATCCTAGCCAAACTATGTCCGGCAAGATCGGGATGCAGACGACAAAGAAATTCGACGCCCACCCACCACCCACTCAATAGCCACTGTCGATGACTCAATCGACATGCTCGACTTCGACTCCGAAGACATCGACGGTATGGACGACGATGCGGGAGGCGAAGACGAACCAACGCCCACAGGGCGATGGACGTCCACCTCATCATATGACGTATACATGGTGGACACACCAAAAGAAGACGACGATGAGGAATGGAAGGACGCAACGAAGGCTTGTTCCCTTGAGAAGCAGTCAAAGCGGCGGCGTAAGCGCCGCCCCAAATCCCGCCTCGGCAGAAATAACAATCATACAGACCCAACGTTGGAGCAGGGCGAACCACCGCAGGACCACGGCAATACGGAGAATCAAACCGAACAAACCAATTCTGTCAAATATAATAGTCCAGACGACATAACGCCGGACAGGCACCCGGAGCAGCAGAATGCCCGTCAAAGGCTTGTTGCCACCGCGAGGAGTCTAAAAAATCAGAAGCAAAGGCTCAAGGCTGCGTAGGACACACTCCAAATCAGATGGAGTAAAGTACTCAACACAACAGCGAAGTACGGCGGCAATCGCCCCACCAAGAGCTACCCAAAGCGGAAGTTGCTACCTGAATTCGATGAGGAGGCCTTAGACCCCCGCACAACCAAAAATTAAAACAGCCATCTGGCCGGATAGACGACCTCACGGCCAACACAAAGCGGCAAGCAACGCCGCACATAAGCCAATACGCGGTCTACGCGACGGCTCGCATCAAAAGGACGGCGAAACCAGATCCATCTATGGACCACACAAGCGTGCTCTAGCATAGGATGCAACACAACAAACATCTGAACAACGCGGTACACCCAGATATAGGGGTGCCGCACACCCCGTATGTTTCACTGATGAGGTGCTGGACCATGAATTTCCAGAGGGATTCAAACCCATAAACATAGAGCCATACGATGGAACAACAGACCCTGGGGTCTGGATTGAGGACTATATCCTCCATATCCACATGGCTCGGGGAGATGATCTCCACGCCATTAAATATTTACCCCTCAAACTCAAAGGGCCAGCTCGGCACTGGCTTAAGAGCCTCCTCAAAAGCTCCATTGGAAGTTGGGAAGAGCTCGAAGACGCCTTTCGGACAAATTTTCAAGGGACTTATGTCCGACCTTCGGACGCGGATGATTAGAGTCATATAACTCAACAGCCCGGAGAGTCAGCCCGAAAGCTTTGGAACATGTTTATTACTAAAAAGAACCAAATTGTCGACTGTCCGGATGCCGAAGCCTTGGCAGCTTTTAAGCATAGCGTCCGTGATGAATGGCTTGCCAGACACCTCGGCCACCAAAAGCCGAGAACAATGGCAGCATTAACAAGCCACATGACCCGCTTTAGCGCGGGTGAGGATAGCTGGCTAGCCAGATGCAGCACCAGCGACCCCAGTACATCCGAAGTTAGAGATGGAAACGAGAAATCACGGCGCAACAGCAATAACAAACGCCGGAATAAAGAAGACATCACAAAGAGCACGACAGTAAACGCCGGATTCAAAAGCTCTCGGCTAGGTCAGCAAAAGCCGCCCTCTAAAGGCGCCAGAGACGAACTGTCCAGCCTAAACAAAATTCTGGACCAAATATGTCAGATCCATAGCACCCCTGGTAAACCCGCTAATCATACCCACAGAGAATGTTGGGTCTTCAAGCAGTCCGGCAAGCTCAACGCCGTACACAAGGGAGAGGATACACCAAGCGAAGACGAGGATGAGCCTCTCAAGCAAGACACTGGGGAACAAAAGAAATTTCCACCAGAAGTCAAAATAGTAAACGTGTTACACGTGATCAAGGGGAGAAACAAAACGACACTCCCAGAAAAATATGCCCAAGGGCCTATCACCGTGGAGTCCTGCCACTGGTCGTCTCAACCGATCACTTTCGACCATCGTGATTACTCAGCAAGTATTTGGTGTGCAGGATGGGCTGCCCTGGTATTAGACCCAATAATTGACGGATACCACTTCACACAAGTCCTGATGGACGGTGGCAGCAGTCTAAACCTGATATACCAGGATACAATCCGCAAAATGGGGATAGACCCAACGAAAATTTGCCATAGCAACACTACCTTTAAAGGAGTAATGCCAGGCCCAGGGGCTCATTGCACGGGCTCCCTGCTACTGAAGGTTATATTCGGCTTCCCCGATAACTCCCGTAGTGAACATTTAACCTTCCACATTGCTCCGTTCCAATGCGGCTATCAAGCACTACTTGGACGCGAAGCTTTTGCTCGCTTTAATGCAATACCACATTACGCTTCCCTGATGCTCAAGATGCCCGGTCCACGCGCATCATTACAGTGAATGGAAGTATTAAGCGATCCTTGCGCGCCGAAGAGAATGCGACTGCCTTGGCAGCCGCACACTAAAAACGGCCTCGCCAACTAAAGTATTTGATAGATCGTCAAGACCACGGACGCGGTTAGACGAGTCGGGCACTGCTATATGTAATTTATACCGGATCGATGGCCACACCCCTATTACAAATACAAGGGGCTCAACGCGCACAGACAAGTGGCAATTTCTACACATTTCTAGTTATACATGGTCTCTTTAAAAAACCACCTTTTTGCACGACAACCTTTTCACCTAAGTTCCTCTTTTTTACAAATGACCATCATGCTACACCCGTCCAGGATACGGCACAACGGAGACACAGGCGCAGACGTGCAACAGAGACCCGCTCCAAGGATTCTTTTTAGATTAAGACCCTGCGTAAACCTTTCTTACTGTCTCTTGTTGATACACATCCGCCGAATTCTCAGCACAATTGAGAAGGATGCTGACGTCTTGGCATGTGGCCACGTCAGAATAATGCACGTACCTGGACACAAGGGGCTTCTTACAAAGGGAACTATTTAGGCCCGGTTTATACCATAAAGACCGAATACCTTAGGGAGTGTTCGACGTCGCGAGTTTGGCCTTATATGCATCAGCTCCGAATCATTGTCTTTGGTCAAATGTTGGGTTTGCCCGGCTCCTGTGTTTTGGTGCCTTACGTTCCGCTTTATCGGCTAAGGCAGCACCAGGAGAACTACTGCGATTGTGCCCTGGTTCATCCGGACGAGCACCTCAGTAGAGAAAGCCGAAAACTGACTGTCATGATATAGCGTGAGACTGGTCAACCACTCGATGACCTATCGGAATGTTAGAATTCCTCCGCCTTAACGAAGGGCCATTTTCTGGACAGGCATGTACACACCCCGGGATCGGGAGAGTGCGGAGCCACTAGAGGCTATCTAGTAGCCCCACTGTCAAACTCCTATGGCTAAGTGAAAGTGTTAAAGCATTATAGTTCGGTTGCCTCGTTCGCTACGCTATCACCTCCTTAATAGGACCAAGATGTTTGGTTAAGTGTGAACACACATTTTTCGCGAGCACCTCCGCATTATATGCATGAGGGTCGAAGCCGATGACTGCAATCTTTCAGGGTATACACATGTATACATAAACGGCCGCACAGGAGGCATCATACTACTTTCAGGCAAAAGTATAAACATAGCCTTACAAAATTTCATAAAAGCATTGTGTTTACAATGAGAATACATATCACTCAAACATAATATTCTTCGAGCACCGGGCCTCTATCAAACGAGCACCCTCGAGAACCTCCTTGAAATAGTGCTCGGCAGCCACTCGGCCTATGGCCGAACCTTGCGCCGCAACAGTGGTAGCGTCCATCTCCGCCTAGTATGCTTTAACACGGGCAAGGGCCATCCGCGAGCCTTTTATGCACGCCGACCTCTTCATCGCATTAATGTGCGGCACCGCACCAAGAAACCGCTGCACTAAATTGAAATAGCTGTTTGGCTTTGGCTTTTCCGGCCATAGCTGATCCACGACAGACCTCATGGCAAGTCCGGACAACCTATTTAGTTCGGCCCATTCAGCTAGCTGATCAGTCAATGGAAGCGGACGCTCTAGAACGTTGAATTGCGACCAGAACAGCTTGTCCACTTCACAATCTGTTTGACCTTGGAAGTATTTGGCCGCATCGGTAGCACTCGCCGCCAAGTCCATATACGCATCTGCTGAACTCCACAGCCGATCCAGAGGGGCATACCGTGGATCTCCGAACTTCCTCCGTAGCATGAAGGGCTTCCCAGCCGCAATATCCCCGGCTTCCCGCAGCTCCTCCTTCTTCGCTCTCATAGCAGAGCGGGTGTCTTTGTCCGCCATCGGTTTTCTTTTTCAAGGAGCCGGCAATGGTCGGCAGTACTTTTAATTCTACGGCCATCTTGGCCATCTTCTCTTGGCTCTCGCAATGTGCGGCCTTCTCGTCTTTCAACTCTTCGGCCGCCTTCAAAGCAGCCGCATTACTAATCCTCGCTTGTTCCTTGGCTCGGGCAAGTTCTGCCCGCAAGGTTTCCACGGTGGCAGCTCCATCTGCAGTCACAACATATTAAAGATACTGGCATCATGCTGCTCTTACTATGTGGCGTTCACCAGATAATAACACTTACCCTGTGCCTCGTCAAGCCTCTTGTTAACAAGCTCGATGTCGGCGTCTGCCGCATCCAGTTGCCGTTTTAATTCGGCAAACTCACTAGTCCGGCTAGCCACCGGAGCTTCCACCACCTGCACATAAGGGCAGTCTGGTTATTGCCTGGGACTATGATCCTCTGTTTGCCGCCGTTCTCGACGACAACCAGAGTCTCAGGGGCTACTATCTACACAGGGCACACCTAACATGTGCGGTACTATCACATATTATCTCACGTACCTCAAATCCTGTCAGTAGACTCATAAAGGCTTCATGTAATCCACTTTCGGCGAACGAAATTCTCTCCATCACTGTACCCATCAGCGTACGGTGTTCTTCTGAGATGGCCGCTCGCCCCACCAGCTCCCTCAGAATGTCCGACTGCATACCAGATGCTGCCAGACTCTTTTGTTTGCTCTCTTCGGGAGCCGAACGCTGGGGACTTCGGGGGTCTATGGGATTATCTTCTGGCCTCACCGGATCCAGAGAGGCCCTCCGTGAAGACACTTCGGGGTCGCCCGCTTCTTGAGCGGAGGAGTCCGGGGGAGGTGTTTCGCTCTCCATCATCTCTGGAAGAAGATCCCCCGAAGACGAGCTCAGCTGAGAGGGGCTAAGGCCCGAACTGCAAGATATATGCGGTGGTTATTTTCTCAGAAAAAAGATAGTATACCTTCACTATTAAAGTATTTTGGATCACTTACGACTCGTTGGAGGGCTGATCCCCCCGCGGACTTTGTGCGGCAAAAGCACCCCCCGAGGCAGGACCCTATGTGGGAGACTTCTTCTCCCGTTTGGAGGCCTCGGCATCCGGATCCTCGGAAGCAGTCCTTTTCCTCCCCCGGTTATCCTCCTTCATGGAGATGCTCATTCCCTTGGTTGGAACTGGCAGCGATGGGGGCCCGCGTCCGCCCGTATTATCCCACCCGTATCTTCCTTCGAGGTCTCCGGGCAAGGTGCGAGCTCGAGCATCTTTTCTAATATCGGATTTTCCAAACCCTCAGAGAGAGGGGCCAAACACCGAATCATCTTCGCCTTTGTTAGCCAGTCCTGGTCAAAGAGCGAACTCTCAGAAATAACTTCATGATGAATAAAAGATAGTGTGTTCGGCTAGAGGATTTCTTACTTGTTCAGCGATGCGGTTACTGCTCAGGCCCACGTCCTCGGTAGTATCTGGACACTCTATTTGAGGTTCGAAGAATGACTTGTACACCTCCTCGTGCGTCAGGCCGAGGAAACTTTGAATGGCACGCGACCCTTCTGGGTTGAACTCCCATAAGCGAAGGGGCCGGCGTTTGCAAGGCTGGACTTGACGAACCAACATAATTTGTATTACCACGACCAAATTAAAATCTCCCTCGAAGAGATCTCGAATGCGGCTTTGCAGTATAGGCACGTCCTTGGCTGGACCCCAGCTCAGACCTCTACTAATCCATGACATTAGTTGTGGTGGGAGGCCTGAGCGGAAAGCGGGGGCAGCCGCCCACTTGGCACTTTTGGGAGCCGTGACGTAAAACCACTCCCGTTGCCATAATTCGGACACCTCTGGAAAGGAACCTTTCGGCCATGGAGCTCCTGCCATCTTGCCTATTGATGCACCTCCGCACGCTGCATGTTGCCCCTCGATCATCTTTGGCTTCACTTCAAAGGTCTTGAGCCACAGGCCGAAGTGAGGGATAATGCGGAGGAAGGCCTCACACACGACAATAAATGTCGAGATGTGGAGAAAGGAGTCCGGAGCTAGATCATGGAAATCTAGCCCGTAATAGAACATCAAACCCCTAACGAAGGGATCCAGAGTGAGGCCTAGGCCTCGGAGGAAGTGGGAGACGAACACAACATTCTCGTTGGGTTCAGGAGTAGGGACAACCTGCCCTAGAGCAGGTAGCCAATGCGAAACCTCGGCGGTCAGATATCTGGCCTCCCTCAACTTCTTGATGTCCTCTTCCGTCACGGAGGAGGGCATCCATCAGCCTTGAAGGCTGGATCCTAACATGATTGAAGATCCGGAGCACCTAACCTGGGCTTTGGGTGTTGGAACTCGAGGCGGGGGAAGGGTTCGATTGAGCACGAGAGGGAAAAAGCGAAAACCTTGTCTCTTTATAAAGAGGGTGAATATCAAGCGTCCTCTCCGTAGCCGTTTAGGACTTGCCTATAATCTAGGAGTCCTAGACACGGTTGGGATACCCACGATCGCATTAATGAGAATCCTGTAATTGTGGGAACACGATCTCTGCTTTGACAAGACGTGTCAAGAAACCGCCTCGCGTTATGTGTGGAGCTGGTTGAAGAAAAATGGTTTGAATAATCACCGGGCCATGACATAACGTCATGCTGCCAAAACAAGTCAGCAAATTGGATTTGCGAAAATATTATTCTCTCTACGGCGGTATGTGGAACTTATTTTGCAGGGTCGAACACTATCCTCGTATTCAAATTCTTCTGTGATGTATTCGGAGAAGGAACTCGCCTTGCAATGCCAAAGACAATACTGCGCGCCGGACTCATCGTCATTGAAGCCTGGTTCAGGGGCTACTGAGGGAGTCCTGGATTAGGGGGTCTCCGGACAGCCGGACTATCTCCATTGGCCGGACTGTTAGACTATGAAGATACAAGATTGAAGACTTCGTCTCGTGTCCAGATGGGACTCTACTTAGCATGGAAGGCAAGCTAGGCAATACGGATATGGATATCTCCTCCTTTGTAACCAACCTTGTGTAACCCTAACCCTCTCCGGTGTCTATATAAACCGAAGGGTTTTAGTCCGTAGGACAACAACCACAACATACAATCATACCATAGGCTAGCTTCTAGGGTTTAGCCTCTCTGATCTCGTGGTAGATCTACTCTTGTACTACCCATATCATCAATATCAATCAAGCAGGACGTGGGGTTTTACCTCCATCAAGAGGGCCCAAACCTGGGTAAAACATTGTGTCCCCTGCCTCCTGTTACCCTTCGGCCTATACGCACAGTTCGGGACCCCCTACCCGAGATCCGCCGGTTTTGACACCGACAGTGGTAAAAAAGCAAAGAATCAAATCATACAAGACGCTCCAAGCAAAACACATATCATGTGGTGAATAAAAATATAGCTCCAAGTAAAATTACCGATAGAAGTAGACGAAAAGAGGGGATGCCTTCCGGGGCATCCCCAAGCTTTGGCATTTAGGTGTCCTTAGATTATCTTGGGGGTGCCATGGGCATCCCCAAGCTTAGGCTCTTACCACTCCTTGTTCCATAATCCATCAAATCTTTACCCAAAACTTGAAAACTTCACAACACAAAACTTAAAGTAGAAAATCTCGTGAGCTCTGTTAGCGAAAGAAAACAAAAGACCACTTCAAGGTACTGTAATGAACTCATTTTTTGTTTATATTGGTGTTAAACCTACTGTATTCCAACTTCTCTATGGTTTATAAACTATTTTACTAGCCATAGATTCATCAAAATAAGCAAATAACACACAAAAAACAGAATCTGTCAAAAGCAGAACAGTCTGTAGTAATATGTAGCTAGAGCAAGATATGGAACCCCAAAAATTCTAAAATAAATTTCTGGACGTGAGGGATTTATCTATTAATCATATGCAAGAATAATTAACTAAATATCACTTTCCAAATAAAAATGGCAGCAGTTCTTGTGAGCGCTAAAGTTTCTGTTTTTTACAGCAAGATATCAAGACTTTCCCCAAGTCTTCCCAACGGTTCTACTTGGCACCAACACTAATTAAACACAAAAACACAACCTAAATATAGGCTATATAAATTATTTATTACTAAACAGGAGCAAAAAGAAGGAATAAAAATAAAATTGGGTTGCCTCCCGACAAGCGCTATCGTTTAATGCCCCTAGCTAGGCATAAAAAGCAAGGATAGATCTAGGTATTGCCATCTTTGGTAGGCAATCCATAAGTGGCTCACATAATAGATTCATAAGGTAATTTAATTTTCTTTCTAGGAAATTTTTCCATGCCTTTCCTTAACGGAAATTGGAATCTAATATTTCCTTCCTTCATATCAATAATTGCACCAATCGTTCTAAGGAATGTCTATCAAGAATAATAGGACATGAAGGATTGCAATCTATGTCAAGAACAATAAAATCTATGGGTACAAAATTCCTATTTGAAACAATAAGAACATCATTAATTCTTCCCATAGGTTTCTTAATGGTGGGATCCGCAAGATGCAAGTTTAGAGAGCAATCATCAAAATCACGGAAACCTAACAAATCACACAAAGTCTTTGGAATCGTGGAAACAGTACTAGGAAAAGGCCTACTAATGGCGCACCAGTTTTGCCTACTAATGGCGCACTACTGGTGCGCCATTAGTATCACACCACTAGTATTTTTACTAATGGCGCACCACTGGTGCGCCATTAGTATCTGGTATACTAATGGCGCACCACGCCATGCGCCATTAGTATAGAACACCATGCGCCATTAGTATGCCTCCCAGGGGGCCATATTTAACCATGTGCTTTGGCATACTAATGGCGCACTGTGGGGTGATGCGCCATTAGTATCCTTTGGCATACTAATGGCGCACTCTGTAGTGATGCGCCATTAGTATCCTTTGGCATACTAATGGCGCACTTTGAGGTGATGCGCCATTAATATGAATATTAGTTTTTTTATTTTTATGATTTTTGCACAGGTTACAAAATATATTATTGGACAGAATATAGACAGCAGCACACAGCAACAGCAGATTCATTGAATACAATAGAAGATTAGTCTCCGAATACAATTCATCATATTAGTCTCCGAATTCAGAAGACCGAACAAAGATAAAACATTACAAGTCTCGAGACCGGGAGTAGCGAGTTTGTCTTTACATTACAAGTCGATATCGATCATCTAAACTACCATCACATAGAAGAGAGCTGCGGTCATCACGATGAGCATCATCCCGATGAAACTGGTCTTCATCTGGTTCCTCCAACGCTCCCTCCTCTCTCCCGCTAGATAGCGGGCGTATCTAGATTCCGCCTCTGCCCTAGTGGTGTACCCTTTGTAACTGTTACCGCTGAAACGGTGAACCTGTATCCGACACTCCTCCCAGTCGTCGTAGACTCCGGGAACCTTACCCTTGTACACGACATACGACATCATCTCTATGCACAAGCCAAATAACACACAATACATAAGCAATATATAAGTATGCAACAAAAGGATCAGAAGAGAAAAGCAAGACATTAATAGCACGATTAATGGTCCTACTAATAAATAGCATCGATTACATCTAAGTGGAACGACTGTCCAAACCAAAGAGACATACAATTCATTAAAGTTTAATTACAACATGAGCCAATCAATGTTTCAGAACTACACATAGCATCACTACTTTCGACTCGACTCATGGGACCGGAGCGTGGATGAAGCCGCCGTCTGTCGTGATGGTCATGAAATCGCGGGCGTTGTCAGCCTGCATTTGTAGCATTGTGTCTATCTCACTGTTGGACGGTTGATATCTGAGGTAGAACTGCCCCGAGGTATGAAGGACATCTTGATGAATGATTTCCGCTAACTCCGGCTGGATGCGAAAGAATTCTTGTCTGATGTCCGCGTCCTGGATTGCCGACAAGCTAGCGGCACAATCTTTGAGATTATCTGGTAGCAGAAGGTGATGATGGTCCCGTACGATCACCCGCATGTGATGGAGGGAATAGTAGGCATCCTTCTGACCGCCAGGCGGCTGCTTGACGCAACAGAACTTAGTATTGTGGGCGAACACGTGCCTGCCGTACCTATGAACTGGCCTAGTGAAGGTGCCTCCATATTTGGCATAGCCGGGGAGAACATCATCAAGAACTTTCTTGATATTTGTGTAGTCTATCTTGGAGTCACGGTTCGGGTCGAAATACGTGGCCATGGAATATTTCGGGCTTAAGAGGATGAGTGTGCAATGTGTGTCACTACACAGAACACGGAATGTTAGAAAAAAGAAAGAACGATCAAAATCTAAGAAATCATTTGTTTCGGGGCGGTTAAGGGTTGACTTACTCGGGAAAGTAAGCCACGAGGAAGTTATCCTTATCTGGGTTTGCCAGAATGACGCCTTCGAGGTGTGAACTCGTGACTTGGCGGTCCCCAGCGCTGCCCAAGAGCTTGGCACGCATGTAGAAGGGGTCGACTATCATGATGTCCGGGGTCCTGTCTCTAATGATCTGCATCTCCATACTCAGGGAAAATAGCCGAACGAAGGTGTAGTGTAGCGGATGAAGGTTAAACATAGCAAAGATGTCATCAAACCGTAGGACGATCGTACCCCCGATGGCGCCATCGACAAAGCCCTTGCCCTCTGGCACCTTGGCCACGAAAACTGGGTATGCCACATCATTCTCTCTAAGACGCCGCTTCTCCAAAGAAAGAACACTGTCATGCAGACTCCACATAGCACCGGTTGCAGCATTGAGCATATTTGTCGGTAGCATTGCCCTACCCGCCACATGCACCCTCCTTGAGATATCCTTAGGTGAAGGTGGCCTATCCTGAGCACGGATCGTACTCGGTACCGGCGCCCTTTTTAGCCTTTCGTTTCCGTCCCTTCTTCTTGATCTGCTATAATGGGACCGAGTTCTGCTCACAGACCGCCTTCTTGAGCGTGTTGGGGCTGATAATATTTGGCACCTCAGCTATCTGAGGCTCGATGAAGGCGGCAGCTGGAGGCGTCTCCTAAGAACTGAACGCCAGATGACGCCTGTTGCAACTGGGTTTCTTCGCCGTACCAGCTAGATCGTGGTCGTCTTGGTTGGGTTCTTGAGAAGGAGGCCCGCAGAACTCATCACCGTACCCATGTTCGGCAAAGTACTTATCGACGTTGGTAAATGTACCGTCGTCGTTGTCGTCGTCCGGATCCTGTGCCATATGCATGTCCGGATCCTGTGCCATAGGGATGTCCGGCATGTCCGGTAGCGTTGCGGCATTCTTGCCATGGCTTGGCGTCGGCACGACTGGCGGTCTTGTTTGTGGGGTGGTGTCCCCCGCCCCCAAACGAATTTGGCTCTTCGGCCAAAGCAGGGGTGAGCTTACGCAGGCGCTGTGGGTCATCTCATCTTCTTCGTCGGCCCCAGCAGGTTGAATCGGAGGTAATAGCTCGTCGCAGCCTGGCAGCACCGGAACCACTTCAACCCTATACACTGTGGGTGGCATCAGATTACCGTGGAACACGGGGTTGCCCGGTTGAACGATTCTGCCCTTGGCGACATCGACCAACTCACCGCCCACGAAGTGCAGGAGAATGCAAGGAACGTTGGCAGCACCCTGCGAAAACATGCATGTAGGGTGTCAGGGATGCCCAGTCAAAGGCAAGGAGATGAAGTCATCGAACGAGATGCTTAGTTACCGTGATGCCGTCGAGCTCGGCTAATGTCGAGGCACCGCCAACGGCGGGCATGCAACTGACGGAGGGGCCACTTGCTGGCGAGGTGCTGGCCGGCGTACACCCGGGTGCATTAAGCTCCAATGCCCGTGTCAGCGCCGGAGACACGAATACCGCCTCCGCCGGAGACACCAATGGCGCCGCCGGAGACACCAATGGCGCCGCCTGCGCGCTGTGCGAGTTGCTGGCCGTGAAGCTGAGAACCGGGGGAGGCCCCTGTTGGCTGCCCGCAATCCACGTCGTCAGCCCATGAATCAACGTAGGCACCGTGGCGTTGAGCTTCGTTCCCAGTTGTTATTCCACTTGCTCTTGGACAAGCTCCGGTATCCGTGCCACTTGTGCCTTGAGTGCTTCAACCTCGCGCGACTGGCTTTCCGAGCTGGTCTTTTTCTCCTTTCGCCCACCAGCGGTATAGTATGACGACCATTTTGTGGACAAGCCTTTGCCGGCCACATGACTAGCTGACGTCGGCTTACTGAGCTTATCCTTGTTTTTCATTACGTTCAATGCCCTATTCAAAGGGGTGTCAAAAGGGGAGCTCTGAGATGACCCCGCGCAACTGCTTTCATTGTCCTGCGGAAGGAATGTGAACCATTTAGAAATATTGGGGATTAATTAGAATGCAACCATATGGAGCTAATTACGCGGCGGTGTATTCCTTACCAGAACAAGCTCAAGCGCCTTGGTCTTCGGATCCGTGGTAAGCTCCTTTGTTACCGGGTCCTCCTTGTACCGGGCCCTGAGAAAGTTGCCGGTCTGCTTGTCACGGTATTTCTTGAAGCGGGGTGGTAGGCCTTGCTCGGCACGCTCCGCGTCCTCCTTGTCCCATATAGGCTCCACCACTCTGTAACCGCCGGGACCGAGTTGGTGGACCCCTAAGTTCAACTGCCGCATTTCTTTCCCCCACTGACTTGATTTGGAGGTTGCGGGGCTCTCGCACTTGATCTTGAACTCCTTGTAGTCATCTTCGCTCATCAAAGGATATTTCGCCTTGATCTTCTCATAACTATCACCTTTTTAAATCATTGCCTTCACCGTGCTTCTCCAAGTAGACAGGGCCGTGCTCATCCTCGTGAGGGCGACACTGTTCACTTTATTCCCTGAGAGGCGTGTGTTTGCAAACTCAGCGGGGAACTTGTATCGTTCGTGCAGCTTCGTGAAGAGGAGGCTGCGCAAATTCCCTCGGTCCTTATGCCTTAGGTTCTCGGTGTTGATCGAGACGGTGCTCCGGAGAATGCACCCGAGCTGAACCAAGTACCCCTTGACTACTTGTTTGGGCGCCGTCCGATGCCCGTCGGAGTTCACTTCAGTAAATTCCTCCCTGACGGTGCCGAGCACGCTCGGGCGCCGGTCCTTCCGTTGCCTCTTCGGTTGGCTGCCATCTGTGCGTGAGCCGCCATCATCAGTGGTGGCATCTGCGGCGCCATCATCAGTGGTGTCATCCTCGACGCCACTAGGGGTTGTGTAGTTAGGATCGGTGTCTTCCGCGGCGTCCTCATAGCGGTGTGGTTCTTCCTCCAACTCCTGGGACAGCTCCCAAAATTACTTGCCGCCCGAACTGCCGGCCTCATCGTTGTGGGCCATGTTTCACTCTAAATAGGAAAAAGGTTTGGTCAAAAAGTTGGTTATTGTCAACGAACAAGATCATGGTCTCATCATTTAGGGTTTTTCGACACCGAGGCATCCTAAAAGCTAAGCTTTTATCATTTAGGGTTTGTCGACGCCGAGGCACCCTAAAAGCCTAAGCGTACATCATTTAGGTTCTCATCGACACCGAGGCACCCTATAGAAGCCAAGTTAAGTTTTCATCATTTAGGGTTTATCGATGCCGAGGCACCCTAGGTTGGGCCTAATCACTTGGCACTAATCACTTGGCTCTATTGCCACCTATGTTGGGTTTATCATCTAGGGTTTATCGATGCTAAGGAGAATTCTAAGTTGGGCCTAATCACTTGGCTCTATTGCCATCTATGGTTTAATGCAGCAAGAATGGCAAGGCAGTTGATCCTACTTAACTAAGTACTAAGATACCCCGGCCCATGCATTAGTCGCAAGTACCCCATATGTCCTATTTTTAGCAAAGTCATGCTAAAATTCACGAAAAATTTCAGCATGACCTTTGCTGAAAATAGGACATATGGAGTACCCAAATTTGTTGGAACGGAAGTTAATCGACATTCCGGCAAACTCAAGGGCCTCTCGGGGTACCTGCAAATTCATCACGACACAATGGTCGGAGACAAAACCCAGCAAACTAGCAAGATGATCATCATCTTTGCAAGACAGTAGGTCATGTTTTTTACAGTAGCCTCTGAAGAAAATAGCATTGCAACATTCAAGTTCAGACATATACACTGAACATTTGACCAGTTACCTCTGAAGAAAAATATACGCTGATTATTGGATACAAAGAAAACAACTATTGTAAATATTAAGTCATGGTAGTGTGCGCTAAAACAATTACAGTATAGGAACAACAACACAACAGTGGCTCAGTTATTAGAGGACTGTAAAAAACAAACACAAAAACACAGAACAGTCATTTCCTTGTGTGTGCTATACATATAGATGAAAATGGACTTGTTGCTACAGTAATTACAGTTCTAAGGAAAGGGAGTTACAGTTTAACATCATCAAGTAGTGTTACATAATATAGGTGATCATCATCAAGTAGTTGCTAGCAGCAAAGTTACTGACGTGTTTACAGAAATTGTTTTCTGTAAAAGATGATCATCATGTTTGCAAGTCTTTCTCAATGTGATCACAAGTAATTCAGAGGGATCACAATAAAGCAACACCCTGCACTAGCCTAAAAACAAGTGAAGTATCACCCATATAAGAACAACTTTATAAAATCAGAGAAGTTGCTAATTTTTTTGTATCCTTCATACACACTGGAGTACAATGCTTTATAATGTTCCATCATCATTACAGAAATCCAGGAAACACATGGTCTTGAGGATATTCTTTATGACTGATTATTTCATAAATGCCAGGGAACACAGAAATCCAAGAAACGATGTTTTCACTTGATTTATTAAAATGGGTCATCACAAGCTCAACGTTGGGAAAAATGAGTGTCGTGAGGAATCAGTGCACAGCGGCACACCAGCTGCCTGCCCAATTTCTTCTTCTTCTGTAAAGAAAATAATCGACTTGTTGGACCGGATCTACTCGTAATTAATTATATCGAGCGGTCGTGTTCTCCTTATTAGAAATTAAGTTGATGTGCACACATATCTGCGATACTACCATGTACTAGAACCAAGACCAAGTCGCGTGAATAATGCTTGCATGACTGTGCCTGATTGCTGTATGACTACTTGATTAGGGGGACGAAAACGATAGGGGAGGACGTCGAGGGCGCGGGCGCGAGCGGAGGGGGGACGGCGAGGGAGGCGGTGCTCGGCTTGGTGTCGCATGGCCTGGCTGAGCTGAGGTAGAGGCGGTCGTCGTCTTCTTCTCCTCCTCGTCCTCCTCCTGGTCCTCCTCCTCCGGCTCGGGGCGCGGGGGCGCGGGGGCGGCGGCGGCGGACGGACGACAAGGTCGGTGAAGAGAACGGCGACGGTGCTGCAACGAAGCCGCGTGGTCAGCCGCGGGGGCGCGGGGGCGGCGGGGTGGAGTCCGGCGGGGGTCGGGGCGATGGGGGTGGGGGGCGCGGGGCGGTGGGGGTGGAGTCCGATGGGGGTCGGGGCGCGCGGGTGGATCTAGCGAGGGAGAGAGGGACGAAGGGGATCTGGCGAGGGAGAGGGAGGAATTAGCTAGGGGGGAAGCTTACTAATGGCGCACCCCGCGGCGGTGTGCCATTAATATGTTTTTTAGATAGCAATGGCGCACCCTCCGTCGGTGCACCATTAGAAATCTTTTTTTAGATAGCAATGGCGCACCCCCCGTCGGTGCGCCATTAGAAATCTTTTTTTAGATAGCAATGGCGCACCCCCCGCCGGTGCGCCATTAGAAATCTTTTTTTAGATAGCAATGGCGCACCACCAAACCGGTGTGCCATTAGTATGTTTTTTTTTATTTTTTTTAAAAATGAATATGAAACAGTGATATTTTTTTTATAAAAACAGTAATAATTGTTGTTTAACAACAATTGTAGTCTACACTTTATTATTTTTTTTCAGAAAATGAATATGAATATGAAACGGTAATAATTTTTTATAAAAACAGTAATAATTTTTTAAAAGATGTCATCAAATTTGTTATTTGAAAATATCATCGGCGGCGGCGGTGGAGCGGGGGAGGGTGCGGGGGGTGCTCGTCAGCGGCGGTGGAGCGGGGGAGGGTGCGGGGGGGGGGGTGCTCGTCGGCGGCGGTGGAGCGGGGGAGGGTGCGGGGGGTGCTCGTCGGTGGGGGTGGAGCGGGGGAGGGTGCGGGGGGTGCTCGTCGGCGACGGTGGAGCGGGGGAGGGTGCGGGGGGTGCTCGTCGGCGGCGGTGGAGCGGGGGTGGGTGCGGGGGGTGCTCGTCGGCGGCGGTGGAGCGAGGGAGGGTGCGGTGGGTCGTCGGTGGCGGTGGAGTTCAAAAAGTGCCCATGAAATTTAAAAATATTCATGATATCAAAAAGTGCCCATGAAATACAATCGAGAAATGAAGAGTACGATTTAAATACAATCGATCTTAGCTAGCTATCTGTTCACAATCTTCTTGCCCTTCTTTTTCGCAAATGGAGTTCTTCTGTGGAACGGACGTCCTTTAGGTAGGGTGGTCCTGCTTCTTCTTGTGGTGTATGCTGCTACTTCATCATCGTCGTCATGTTCCATCTTCGTGTCATCGTACTTGTCAAAGTCTTGCTCATTGGCTACTCCATCCATTCCGATGATCTTCCTTTTGCCTCTCCTCATGACAACACGACTGTGCTTTGGCGGGTCGGTAATGAAGAAGCATTGGTCCACTTGGGAAGCCAGTACCCATGGCTCATTTTTTCGCGGTGACGTTTGCACCCGCGGTCTTGGATTTGGCTTCGGGTATAACCATGGTGGTGAAATACCGGTCTTCTTTTAGGACGCTCTTGGCCCATCTGACACGGAACATCGGGACCTTCTCTCCAGCGTAGCTCAGCTCCCAGATCTCCTCAATCCTTCCGTAGTATCTATCCTTGTCGTTACCGGTGTAGGATTCCATCGTTACCCCGGAGTTCTGATAACCATCGCTCTTCATGTCCTTTTCCTCGGTGTAGAATGTGTAACCGTTGATATCGTACGCCTCATAGGTCATCAGGTTGTGATCGGTGCCCTGTGACAAGGTGAATATGAGTTGTTCTTCCGCGGAAGAATCCTCATGTAAAGGGTACGCCAGAAGCTTCTGCTTGAACCAACGCGTGAAACATGAGTTGTGCTCTTTGATTATATCTCCGTTCATTCTCTGTTGGCCTCGGTGATTGTACGTGTTCTCAATAAAGGTTTTGTGCTCTACCACCCAAGGATCGACCACGTCTATGTGTTGTAGCGCGACTAGGTTTGCTCTTTCAAAGTCGGCGAGTCGACCCTCGAAGTCGACATGCATTTCGCGGCGACCCTCACGATGACCCCATCCAGCGAGCCTGCCGAGGTGCCTGTTGACGGGCAGACCAACGGGGTTCTCGATGCCTAGATAATTCGTGCAGTAGGAGATGCACTCTTCGGTCAGAAAGCCCCTAGCTATACTTCCCTCTGGACGTGACATGTTGCGAACGTATCCTTTGATGACACCATTCATCCTTTCGAACGACATCGTACTGTGCAGGAACGTCGGCCCAAGTTGGATGATATCCTCCACGATATGGACTAGCAGATGCACCATAACGTCGAAGAATGCGGGCGGGAAGTACATCTCAAGCTCGCATAGTATCAGCACGATCTCTTCCTGTAGCCTTGTGAGTTGCCTCACGCCAACCGACTTCTGAGAGATGATGTTGAAAAAGTTGCATAGGCCAAATAGCATTTCACGGATGTGCGCGTCCATGATCCCACGGATTGCAACTGGAAGTATCTGCATCATCAGCATGTGACAGTCGTGAGACTTCATCCTGCTGAACTTCTGCTTCGCTGGGTCTAGGTATCTGTTTATCTTCCCCGCGTAACTGTAAGGAAGTTTTACTCCTACGAGGCAGGTGAAAAAATGCTCGATCTCCTCCCGACTTAGAGTGAAGCACGTGGGAGGGTAGTCATTTCCGATCTTCTTGGCCTTTTTGCCTTTGCGACGACTTTCTGTGTCCTGCTTCGCCTCATCATCATCATGATCATCATCATCATTAGCGTGAAGCTCCTGTCTGATGCCCATTGATTTCAAGTCTGCCCTTGCTTTCGGCCCATCTTTGGTCCTCTTTGGCATGTTGAGCAGGGTACCAAGCAGACTCTCGCACACATTCTTCGTGATATGCATGACATCAAGGCTGTGAGGCACACGGTGGATCTTCCAGTACGGCAAGTCCCAGAAAACAGACCTTGTTTTCCATACCTTCAACAACGGCTCTGACGCCTTTCGCTTCTTTCCCGGCTCTGGTGCCTTTTGCTTCTTTCCCGGTAGTGGGCAATCTTTCCAATTTTTCAACAGCTCGTCTATTTCCTCACCGCTCCTCGTACGCGGGCGTCTTCGGGGTTCGGTTTCACCATCGAACAGATCCTTGCGTTTCCTCCATGGGTCATCGTCGCGAAGCCACCTTCGATGTCCCATGAACACGGTTTTCGACGGGATCTCTATCTAGCTGGCGATACATTGTGTCATCCATGCACCTAACGCATCCAGAAAATCCGTGGACCACCTGCCCTGCGAGATATCCGTAACCGAGATAGTCGTGCACCGTCGTGAGCAGTGCGGCTCTCATAGGGAAATATTCTTTCTCTGCGGCGTCCCACGTATTGGCTGGCGTTTTCCATAGCGTGTCTAGCTCCTCTTTCAGCAGCCCCAGATACAGATTGATGTCGTTCCCTGGTTGTTTCGGCCCTTCAATTAGCATACTCATGTGAATGTACTTCCTCTTCATGCACAACTACGGGGGAAGGTTGTACATCCACACAAACACAGGCCAGGTGCTATGTGTGCTTCTCTGGCTGCCCAACGGATTAACTCCATCGGTGCTCGCACCCAGCACGATGTTCCTTGGATCCTTCCCAAATTCTGGGTCTTCGAAGTTCAATGCTTGCCACTGGCTCCCATCCTTAGGGTGACTCAACATCTTGTCTTTTTTATTTATCTCCGGATCATTTGTGTCATCTTCTCGCTTCTTCGCCTCCCTATCAGCGTGCCAACACAGGAGCTTTGCTACCTTAGGGTCCGCGAAATACCGCTGCAGACGAGGAGTGATCGGAAAGTACCACACCACTTTTCGAGGAGCTTTCTTCCTCTTCTTGTATCGAGTGACGTCGCACACCGGACATATGGTAGACTCCGCGTGCTCGTCTCGATAAATGATGCAATTGTTCATGCACACATGGTATTTCACGTGTGGTAAATCCAGAGGACACACGATTTTCTTCGCCTCCTCGAAACTGGTAGGGCACTTGTACCCCTTGGGAAGACGTTCGTGCCAGAATGACATATTCTCGTCGAAGCATGCGTCGGTCATTTTTTGTTTTACCTTCATCTCCAGAGCCATGAGCGTTACTTTCAAGCGGGTATCCTCGGGCCTGCATCCTTCATACAATGGAGTAACCGCGTCTATCTCCAGTTGATCCAGCTTGGCTTTCTCTCGGGCGGCAGCTCTTGCGTTATCCGTCTACTTGAGAAGCAGCTCTTGAATATGAGGGTCCTGCACCCAGCCTAGCGATGGTCCATCGTCGTCTGCTCCGCCGGCATCTTCATCTTCATGATCATGCCCTTCCTCTGCTCCGGCATCTTCCTCATCATCATGTCCGACATCTTCTACATGATGACTGTGTACAGCATCACCGTCGTGATCATGTCCTGGAGATTCTTCATCTTCTCGCCTGCCCGAGCCGCGGTGGTTGTCTTGCTGCCCTTCCTCATTTCTTGCCCGCCCCCCATGGACGACTTCATAGTCATCTTCATCACCTTGCCACCGATAGCCATCCATGAAACCACGCAAGAGCAGGTGGTCCCGCACCTGCCCGGAATCCGGGTCCGCAATAAGGCTCTTCAGCTTGCATCTTCGACATGGACATCTTATCTCCGTCTCGTTCTTTTGAAGCATCTCGGCCTTCGCGGAGCTCAAAAACCTATTCACGATGCCTTCAGTCATTGTGCAGACCATGGTCGCCTGCGGGGTAGAGCAAAACGATATTTTAGAACCAAGAAAAAATTTGGCATGACTTTCCCTAAAAATAGGACCAAAAAGAATGCATAGTGCCAAAATTATCGCCGAAACGGAAATGAATCAACATTCCGGCAAAATATTGGCAACTATCCCATTTCAAATACCGGTACCTGCAAATGCAACACCACAAACATACATAGATCTAGCTAGGCCACAAAAAGTGCATGTGCACGTTGTTGGAGCGAGCTAGGGAGAAAAAAAGAGTAGATCTACAACATGAAGATAGCTTTCCCCTTACTTACCTATCAAAAAAGGTAATTTCACCACTTAATTTTGATGAATCTATGGTGCAAATGAGGTGAGGAGGAGGAGGCAGCCGACAAGCTTGGAGAAGGAGGTGGAGGGAATGAAGTGGGGAAAGTGAGTGTGTATGTGTGGCTGTCCAAAATATCTAACTAATGGCGCACCACCCAGCCATGCGCCATTAGTGACCCAACATACTAATGGCGCACCTGCTGGCTGTGCGCCATTTGTAGTTTTGTAATATATATATATATATATATATATATATATATATATATATATATATATATATATATATATATATATACTAATGGCGCACCGTGGCATAGTGCGCCATTACTAGTTTAAACTAGTAATGGCGCACTGTGCCACGGTGCGCCATTAGTAGTTTTGCAAAAAAAGAGTAAAAAAATACAGTAGTGGCGCACTCTATGGCTGGTGCGCCATTACTAGTTAGAACTAGTAATGGCGCACTGTGCTCGGATGCGCCATTAGTATGTTTGAAAAAATGAAAAAAAAATTGTTACTAGTGGCGCACCTTGTGTCTGGTGCGCCATTAGTGTCTTCCACACTAATGGCGCATCGGCACATGGTGCGCCATTAGTATATAGTAGTGGCGCACCACTTCTCTGGTGCGCCATTAATGTCAATTTCATCTATAGCCCTTTTCCTAGTAGTGAAACACTAGCACGCAAATCACATAAAGCATAGAACTCATGATCTTTAATCTTAATTTTAATAGTTGGTTCCCACTCATCATAAAGTTTTCTAGGGATAGAAACTTCCAATTCAAGTTTCTCTTCATAAGATTGCATCAATGCATCAACGATATGTTTAGTGAACGCTTTATTTTGACTATAAGCATGAGGAGAATTTAGCATGGATTGCAACAAGGAAATACAATCAGTCAAAGAGCAATTTTCATAATTAAATTCCTTGAAATCCAAAATAGTGGGTTTAGCAACATCTAGGGTTTTAATTTCTTCGATCCCACTTTTATCAATTTTAGCATCAAGATCTAAAGACTCTGAATTCTTGGAACGCCTTCTAGGTAAAGGTGGATCATAATTAGTCCCATCATTACTAAGATTCATATTGCAAAACAAAGATTTAATAGGGGACACATCAATAACTTTTAGATCTTCATCTTTATTTTCATAGGAACTAGATGAACACGCTCTTATAAAGGCATCTTTCTTAGCACGCATCCTAGCGGTTCTTTCTTTGCACTCATCAATGGAAATTCTCGTGGATTTGAGAGACTCATTGATATCATGCTTAGGTGGAATAGATCTAAGTTTCAAATAATCAACATCAAGAGAAATTCTATCAACGTTCCTAGCCAACTCATCAATCTTAAGCAATTTTTCTTCAATCAAAGCATTGAAATTCTTTTGCGAAGTAATAAATTCTTTAATATTAGATTCAAAATCAGATGGCATCTTATTATAAGAATTGTTGTAGGAATTACCATAATTATTAGAGGGATTACTCGGATAAGGCCTAGGATTAAAATTTCCTCTATACGCGTTGTTACCAAAATTGTTCCTACCAACAAAATTCACATTCATAGATTCATTATTATTCTCAATCAAAGTAGACAAGTGCATATCATTAGGTTCAGAAGAAACACTTTTACTAGCAAATAATTTCATAAGTTCATCCATCTTTCCACTCAAAACATTAATTTCTTCTATTGCATGCACCTTTTATTAGTAGATCTTTCAGTATGCCATTGAGAATAATTAACCATAATATTACCTAGGAGTTTAGTAGATTCTCCTAAAGTGATTTCCATAAAAGTGCCTCCCGCGGCCGAATCTAAAAGATTTCTAGAAGCAAAATTCAATCTGGCATAAAAAATTTATATAATCATACATAAATTCAAACCATGAGTAGGGCAATTACGTATCATTAATTTCATCCTCTCCCAAGCTTGTGCAACATGTTCATGATCAAGTTGCTTAAAATTCATAATGTCGGTGTCAAAACCGGCGGATCTCGGGTAGGGGGTCCCGAACTGTGCGTCTAGGATCGATGGTAACAGGAGGCAGGGACACGAAGTTTTACCCAGGTTCGGGCCCTCTTGATGGAGGTAAAACCCTACGTCCTGCTTGATTAATATTGATGATATGGGTAGTACAAGAGTAGATCTACCACGAGATCAAGGAGGCTAAACCCTAGAAGCTAGCCTATGGTATGATTGTATGTATATATTGTATATCTATCGACTAGCCTGGCCTCGGTTTATATAATGCACCAGAGGCCTAGGATAACAAGAGTCCTAGCCAAATACGCCGGTGGGGAGAAGTCCTTGTCTTGATCGCCAAGTCTTGTGGAATCTTCCTTGTATGCGGTAGCCGTCCGAACTGGCCCATGAGTATACGGCCACGGGGGTCCTCGGCCCAATCTAATAGATCGGGAGACGACGTGGTGAGTACCCCCTAGTCCAGGACACCGTCAGTAGCCCCCTGAACCGGTCTTCAAGTTAGGGACGCTCCTCGATTCTTCCGAACTGTTCTTCATCTTTGGTTGCCGGTCTTGAAAACTGGTTCAACAAATCTTCTTTATCTTCGATCTTGAGGATCGCCGAAATGCATTCGACGAGTTTACACGTCGGGTATCCGAGGAGCCCCTTTAAGTTTCCGGCCTTTATCAATGCCTTGTTTATTTTTATGCCACACCTCGGGTTTGAAGTTGTTCCCGGGAGGCAGGGTCCTCTTGCGTCCGAGCTCCAACGCCGGACTGCATTCGAGGTATCTTTTGCAGCCGAGCACCAACGCCGGACCGCTTCCCAGCTCTAGCGCCGGAATGTATCCGAGCTCCAACGCCGGACTATGTATCCGAGCTCCAACGCCGGACTGTATATCCGAGCTCCAACGCCGAAATATATCCGAGCTCCAACGCCGGACTGTGTCCAGGCTCCAATGCCGGACTATATCCGAGGTGTCATATCACCTTGGTTCAAAAAAGTTGAAGGAGTTTAGCCGAGCTTAATGCCGGAAATGCCCTCTATGGAGCCAGCCACTAGCGCCCGAGCTTTATGCCGGACTGCTTCCGAGGTGGTGCACCACCCCGACTATGGGCCGATTTTTTGTCAATATTTTTTATTGGTGCAATTTATTCTCTGCCGAGATATATAGCCAGTAGCCCTCAAGGTGTGTATCGGTCTAAAACCCGAGATGCACATGAAGGATGACATAAGACCGCTGATCCCAGTAGCCGCTGAGACTCAGGTTGATTTGCAAAATCGGCCTGAGGATCAAGTCCTAGCTCGGCAGAATACTTCGGGACACAAAAGCGGCGTGCTCAGTCCTCAAGACTCAGGTTGGGTGCGGCCGACCAACCTGAGGATCAAAATCTCCTCGGAAACTATATTGCACATAAAATTTTCTGCATTGGACAAGCAATGCAGTAGCCCCCGAGACACTGGTCGGGTGGCAACACCAGATCAGGGGATCGATGTGCCCCTTTAATATTTGTAAATAATAAGCCCGAAGCCCAGTAGCCCCCGAGCCTTAATGCGGGCACGGGTGGCCGAATTAAGGATCAATATCCATAGTAAAATCACAAATTATGTGTAATGACTCTATGTATCCAAGTACTTTACGTCATTAATGCTCGGATCCGCATTGTACAAAACTTTGTTGACCGACCATCGGCTTCCACCTCCTTGGCCAGTAGCCGAGGAGTGTTTGTCCTACTTTATAAAGCCTTTATGAGGGCAAAGATTTACGACAAACAAGGCAATCTGGCCACACGGTTTTATAAACAAAGGTACGCAGAGAGATATGTTATATTACTGTTTAACAGAAGAAATGTATTCCAAAGAAAATAGTCCCGCTATCGGTTCCTTTCTTTGGGTTGTCATGCTAAGCATGATCATGAAACCTCAGCTCGAATGTAAGAGCAAAATATCGAGGATTTAGTTTGGGAGGCCAGTTAATAGCCCCCGGTAGTGTTCGGCGACAGTCGAGGTCAAGCCGTAAACACTTCGGCCAATGTTATGAATGGCCCGTCATAGTCATCGGATCGCTGACCAGTTTACGCTTATTGTGACAGTCAGTTTTCGGCTTTCTCCACTAAGGTGCTTAACCATGTGAGCTGGAAGCACAATCGCAGTGGTTCTCCCTTTGCACGCCTAGCCGAACAAAACGGAACGTAGGAAGCAAGTGCAGGAGCCGGGCAACCCAACTATTGACCGAAGACACAATTCGAAACCGATGCATATATAGCAATATCTGAGAATGTTTTTGCCGAATCCCTAAAGGTGTCCGGCGTTGCACTGCGAGACTAATGCTGGAAAAGCACAAATAGTTTAAAAGTGCCAAAAAGCTTGGAAAACCAAGAAACGTCAGTAAAAACATGACGTCCGAACAAGATCAAGTGTTCGGTGCCAATCCGAAAATTGGTCTTAGAAAAAAGAAGTGCTTCTGTCGTCCTTTAACATGACACATCCTATCTCAAGACTTCGAGCGGGTCAGCCTACGGCTTCAACCTCCTATCCCGAGGGCGGAGTACTTCTCATTAGGCCAGTTTAGCAAACTAAACTCTAGCGGCTTTGAGAGAGAAATTAGGCTCCCCGGCTAGTGACCGCACACTCGCGTCGAAAAAAGGAGTGATAAATAATAATAATAGAACTTTGCAACGACTGAGAAGAAGAACACTTATTATAAAACGGCTCAAATAAACTTAAGAGCCCCCAAGTGACTTGGGTAGAAGAATGATTGCATGTACCGAAGTACTTATATCATATCTATGTTCAACCGAACTTTAAACGCGTCTTAACCGACCGTCGGCTTCTCCCTCTTCGGTTAAGGACCGAAAAGTGTTATGTACTCCATCGGTCGAGAATATCGACGGTGTTTCCAATAACCAGGCAATCAGGCCATAAGGCTGTAACAGACAAAGCGCGCTCAGGGAACTTATGCTATATTACTGCGAAGAGTAAGAAGCATCTTCGAAGAAAATAGTACCCCCACCGATACCTTTCTTCGGTGCTCATTGTTATTATGAGACTTGTGCAATAGATTTTTTGTACTCATGAGTTCCGTTGTGTGCCGACCATCATTGAATAACTATAAGAGCGCTAGCTTTCGGCTTCACCCAGTCTGAGGTCCGGCTCGGGTGACCCGATCGTGACAATCGCAGAGGTGCTCCCTTTACTCCCTAGCCGAACAATCGGGAACGTAGGGGTAAACACAGGAGCGAGGCAACCCAGCTTGCAAATCGCTTAAGTCAATGTGGTGCATATTGTGGCGTAATACACGAACAAGGAACGAAGCCGTACAAGTATAATCATATGCAACAGGAAAAGCTTCATAAAGGAAGCCCCCAAGTAAACGGGGTATTTGAATTTATGCGTCACAAACAAAGTTTGGACAAGGAAATTTTTTAGAAGCAACTTTTTTCCAAAAAAGTATAATGCTTGGTCGAACCGAACGCAAGTTAGAAATTAAAGCTTTGAGCATGAAAGCGACTTAGCTGGTTAATGTGTTCGGTATTGATGACGCGGTCCGAGCTTGATGCGGGGCAAGGTTCCATCCCTCAAGCCGGTCCCGAGGTGGCGGAGCGGAGAGCTTGACACGCCGAAGTGGTGACATAGCACGATCAATGCAGACCGGCAGAGTGACGCCGAAGTCCCCGGATCATTTTCCTGTGCACAAAAAATAGTGCAAACCGGAGATAATAGTAATAATGATAATTAAAAAAATCGTTGCATAATAAATAATTTATGCAAAGTGAGTAATAAAAGAAATATGGCCTGGCGCCGAAGTCAAGTCGATGCAGGGCGTCGGCGTGATGCGGTAAAGGCGTGGCAAAGCCTGAATTCGCAGGTCGGTCCGAGCTCCGAGTGCGGCGTTCGCCGGACTATGTACGGAAACTGACCGAACCACCATGCGACTGTCGTTAATGCAGCCACCATTTGATAGACCTGTGTACATATGACGGACAAACCAGAGTAATAATTCCTTGGGAAAAATGAACCCAAACAAGCAAAAAATACTGGGATTAATAGCACCTGGTTTATTTGTTGTAGCAATCCGAAGGAAGGTGATTCCTAAAATTGGGACCCGCTCCGCACACCCATTGCCTGATGGGCGATAAAACGACGGCATGGCAATGCTGGTAAAGGTTGACTCGCCGAGGCAAAGCCCTCGGCCCAGCTAACGTGACGGAGCTGGTCGGCTAGTGACGCCGAAGTGTCCGGAGTAGGTTGATGAAGAGATGGCGAAGCCCCCGGTCCAGCCGAGATGTCGAAGCCTCGATGTCAGCCGATGAGTCGAAGTAGGTCGGCGTGATGGACACCAGCTTGAAGAAGCAATAGTGCGGCCCTGTCGATGCAGGTCGTGACGTGGTCGATGCCGGCTTGATGAAGCGACCGTGCGGCGATGCCGGTATGCCCGCTCCGTGTAATCCGTGGGGCGGCGATGTTGGTGATGATTTATCCTTCGCGATGCCGGGCTCTTGTTCGGCTTGCCGAGATGATGATCCGAAGAAGTTGAGCTCGGCTCAACAAAGTGACGCCGTGTCTAGCGCAGGTCGGCAGCCGTGGAGTAATATTGCCGGACTGGTTTGACACCAGCATGATGTTGAAGATCATGTTCAAAAGATCTTACAGTTAGTGGGATGTGTTCGGGAACAAAACACAATACCCCATACAAAACTTCCTTCAAAAGGGATGTCCGAAATCCTGTTCATAAAAAAGATGAACTCGGGTCGGATTCGTTTTCGCGCAGAAAACAGATCCGAAAAGTGATGCACTAATCGGAAGGTTCCCGGAGTTTGGACGGTCGGATCGAGCCGAAATTTTGAGAGGTGGTAGATATAGGAATTCCGCAGCCGATCAACGGTTGGATCTTCCAAAGGACGTCCGAGCTAGAAGCTGGACACCACGCCCTAAACTCATCCAAATTCCCGTCCAGATTTGACAGGGCTCCGGTATATCGTGGATTGCCAGAGATTCCTCCATCGGAACTCGACGAAATTTTCCAGGGTTGTTGTAGACTCAATTCCGCACAATTCCACCAAAGCGATCGTCAAAGCAATACTCGAGGAGGTGGTGGTGGCAGATACGAGTTCGCTGTCCAGAAAAACAGCATGGTCGCTTGAGGGCAATGTTGACGTTGAGCCCCCGAGCTCCATAGATGATTCCTCCGTGATCTTGATAGAGATCGGAGTTGATGTTTGATGAAGGACCTCGTTCGGACATGGTGATCCGAACACGGGGCACAATTCTTGGTCGAACCAAGGTGACCAGTCAAGCTGGTGACGAAGATGCCGAAGTCGCAGTTGATCTGCAGGCGAGCCATCGATCCTTTTGTCGATCACACAACGGAACCCTCAATGAAAGCACCAATGCCGGTGTCAAAACCGGCGGATCTCGGATAGGGGGTCCCGAACTGTGCGTCTAGGATTGATGGTAACAGGAGGCAGGGGACACGAAGTTTTACCCAGGTTCGGGCCCTCTTGATGGAGGTAAAACCCTACGTCCTGCTTGATTAATATTGATAATATGGGTAGTACAAGAGTTGATCTACCATGAGATCGTAGAGGCTAAACCCTAGAAGCTAGCCTATGGTATGATTGTATGTATATATTGTATATCTATCGACTAGCCTGGCCTCGGTTTATATAATGCACCGGAGGCCTAGGATAACAAGAGTCCTAGCCGAATACGCCGGTGGGGAGAAGTCCTTGTCTTGATCGCCAAGTCTTGTGGAATCTTCCTTGTATGCGGTAGCCGTCCGAACTGGCCCATGAGTATATGGCCACGGGGGTCCTCGGCCCAATCTAATAGATCGGGAGACGACGTGGTGAGTACCCCCTAGTCCAGGACACCATCACATAATATCGTTTCTAAGAGAGATGATCTTAGTGGGAGGAAAATACTTAGAGATAAAAGCATCTTTGCATTTATTCCATGAATCAATACTATTTTTAGGCAAAGACGAGAACCAAGCTTTAGCATGATCTCTAAGCAAAAAAGGAAATAGCTTCAATTTAACAATATTGTTATCCACCTCTTTCTTCTTTTGCATATCACACAAATCAACGAAGCTATTTAGATGGGTAGCGGCATCTTCACTAGGAAGGCCGGAAAACGGATCTTTCATGACAAGATTCAGCAAGGCAACATTAATTTCACAAGATTCAGCATCGGTAAGAGGAGCAACCGGACTGCTAATAAAATCATTATTGTTGGTATTGGTAAAGTCACACAATTTAGTGTTATCTTGAGCCATTGTGACAAGCAGGCAATCCAACGCACAAGCAAACAAAAAGCAAGCAGGCAAAAAGAGACAGGAAAGAGAGGGAGGACAGAGAGAGAGGGTGAATAAAACGACAAGGGTGAAGTGGGGGAGAGGAAAGCGAGAGGAAAATGGAAAATAATGTAATGCGGGAGATAGGGATTGTGATGGGTACTTGGTATATTGACTTTTGCGTAGACTCCCCGGCGTAGGCTCCAGAAATCCTTCTTGCTACCTCTTGAGCACTGCGTTGGTTTTTCCTCGAAGAGGAAGGGATGATGTAGCAAAGTAGCGTAAGTATTTCCCTCAGTTTTTGAGAACCAAGGTATCAATCCAGTAGGAGGCTACGCGTGAGTCCCTCGTACCTGCACAAAACAAATAAATCCTCGCAACCAACACGACAAGGGGTTGTCAATCCCTACACGGCCAGTTACGAGAGTGAGATCTGATAAGATAATATTTTTGGTATTTTTATGATAAATATGCAAAGTAAAATAAAAGCAAAGTAAAAAGTAAAGGAAATAACTAAGTATTGAAAGATTAATATGATGAAAATAGACCCGAGGGCCATAGGTTTCACTAGTGGCTTCTCTCGAGAGCATAAGTATTCTACGGTGGGTGAACGAATTACTGTTGAGCAATTGACAGAATTGAGCATAGTTATGAGAATATCTAGGTATGATCATGTATATAGGCATCACGTCCGAGACAAGTAGACCGACTCCTGCCTGCATCTACTACTATTACTCCACTCATCGACCGCTATCCAGCATGCATCTAGAGTATTAAGTTCAAGAGAAAAGAGTAACGCTTTAAGCAAGATGACATGATGTAGAGGGATAAACTCATGCAATATGATATAAACCCCATCTTGTTATCCTCGATGGCAACAATACAATACGTGCCTTGCTGCCCCTACTTTCACTGGGAAATGACACCGCAAGATTGAACCCAAAACTAAGCACTTCTCCCATTGCAAGAAAGATCAATCTAGTAGGCCAAACCAAACTGATAATTCGAAGAGACTTGCAAAGATAACCAATCATACATAAAAGAATTCAGAGAAGATTCAAATATTGTTCATAGATAGACTTGATCATAAACCCACAATTCATCGGTCTCAACAAACACACCGCAAAAACAAGATTACATCGAATAGATCTCCACAAGAGAGGGGAGACCATTGTATTGAGATCCAAAAAGAGAGAAGAAGCCATCTAGCTAATAACTATGGACCCGTAGGTCTGAGGTGAACTACTCACAGTTCATTGGAGGGCTATGGTGATGATGTAGAAGCCCTCCATGATCGATGCCCCCTCCGGCGGAGCTCTGGAACAGGCCCCAAGATGGGATCTCGTGGATACAGAAAGTTGCGGCGGTGGAATTAGGGTTTTGGCTCCGTATCTGATCGTTTGGGGGTACGTAGGTATATATAGGAGGAAGGAGTACGTCGGTGGAGCAACAGGGGGCCCACGAGGGTGGAGGGCGCGCCTAGGGGGGGGGGGTAGGCGCGCCCCTACCTCGTGGCCTCCTCCTTTGTGTCTTGACGTAGGGTCCAAGTCTCCTGGATCATGTTCGGTGAGAAAATCACGTTCCCGAAGGTTTCATTCCGTTTGGACGCCGTTTGATATTCCTTTTCTTCGAAACCCTAAAATAGGCAAAGAACAGTAATTCTGGGCTGGGCCTCCGGTTAATAGGTTAGTCCCAAAAATAATATAAAAGTGGATAATAAAGCCCAATAATGTCCAAAACAGTAGATAATATAGCATGGAGCAATCAAAAATTATAGATACGTTGGAGACGTATCAGCGGCGGCGGCTAGGTTAGGAGCGCGGCGGCGATGCTCAAAGTAGGTGAAAAACCCGGACAGCATGACAAAGACCGGTGCGGACGGTGGCATTCCCGCACTAAGGGAGACGGTGATGACCCACAAGTATAGGGGATCTATCGTAGTCCTTTCGATAAGTAAGAGTGTCGAATCCAAAGAGGACCAGAAGGAAATGATAAGCGGTTTTCAGCAAGGTATTCTCTGCAAGTACTGAAATAAGTGGCAACAGATAGTTTTGTGATAAGATAAATTGTAACGAGCAACAAGTAACAAAAGTTAATAAAGTGCAGCAAGATGGCCCAATCCTTTTGTAGCAAAGGACAAGCGGGAACAAACTCTTATAATAGGAAAAGCGCTCCCGAGGACACATGGGAATATCGTCAAGCTACTTTTCATCACGTTCATATGATTCACGTTCGATACTTTGATAATTTGATATGTGGGTGGACCGGTGCTTGGGTGCTATTCTTACTTGAACAAGCATCCCACTTATGATTAACCTCTATTGCAAGCATCCGCAACTACAACAAAAGTATTAAGGTAAACCTAACTATAGCATGAAACATGTGGATCCAAATCAGCCCCTTAGGAAGCAACGCATAAACTAGGGTTTAAGCTTCTGTCACTCTAGCAACCCATCATCTACTTATTACTTCCCAATGCCTTCCTCTAGGCCCAAATAATGGTGAAGTGTTATATAGTTGACATTCACATAACACCACTAGAGGCTAGACAACATACATCTTATCAAAATATCAAACGAATACCAAATTCACATGACTACTAATAGCAAGACTTCTCCCTTGTCCCTAGGAACAAACGTAATTACTCACAAAGCATATTCATGTTCAAAATCAGAGGGGTAATAATACACATATAGGATCTGAACATATGATCTTCCACCAAATAAACCAACTAGCATCAACTACAAGGAGTAATCAACACTACTAGCAACCTACTAGCACCAATCCCGGACTTTGAGACAAGAATTGGATACAAGAGATGAACTAGGGTTTGGAGATGAGATGGTGCTGGTGAAGATGTTGATGGAGATTGCCCTCTCCCGATGAGATGAGCGTTGGTGATGACGATGGTGATGATTTCCCCCTCATGGAGGGAAGTATCCCCGGCAGAACAGCTCTGCCGGAGCTCTATATTGGTTCCACCAAGGTTCCGCCTCGTGGCGGCGGAGTCTCGTCCTGAAAAGTTCCTTCTTATTTTTTTTCTCATCGAAAGACTTCATATAGGAGAAGATGGACGTCGGAGAGCCACCAGGGGGCCCACGAGGTAGGGGGCGCGCCTTGGGAGGGCGCCCCCACCCTTGTGAGCAGGGTGTGGGCCCCCTGGCCTTCATCTTTGGCGGGGATTTTTCTTTGTTTATCTTAAGATGTTCCGTGGAGTTTCAGGACTTTTGGAGTTGCGCAGAATAGGTCTCTAATATTTGCTCCTTTTCTAGCCCAGAATTCCAGCTGCCGGCATTCTCTCTCCTTATGTAAACCTTGTAAAATAAGAGAGAATAACCATAAGTATTGTGACATAAAGTGCAATAACAGTCCATAATGCAATAAATATCGATATAAAAGCATGATGCAAAATGGACGTATCAACTCCCCCAAGCTTAGACCTTGCTTGTCCTCAAGCGAGAAGCCAATAACAATAAATATCTCCTCATGTTTAGAGGTAGAGGCGTCGATAAAAATTTAAATACGAACATGAAGGCATCATGATTATTCTCATAACAGCAACATATATATATATTTTGTCATATGATTACTTATGTTCAAGTGATGATCTATTCACAATGCAAAAGTACGGATCATAAACCTTATTGGGCTCCGACAAACTATAATCTCAGTCATTGAAGCAATTGCAATTTATCATAACATCGGAAAGAGTCTATGTCAGAGCTAAAAAGCAAGTCGACATACTCAACTATCATTTACTCCTCCATAATTGCTAACACTCACGCAATACTTGTGGTTACGGAGTTTTAGTCGGACACAGAGAAAGACAGGGGCTTATAGTTTTGCCCCACAACCTTTTACCTCAAGGGTAATGCCAATAATAATGGTTCATGCTCCCCTACATCCAATTAGGTATATATATCATGTTCTTTCCAACATGCTAAGCTTGCCAAAGGATAAAATGAAAAAGAAAAGGTGAAGATCACCATGACTCTTGCATAAGGTAGAAGATAATAATAAAGGATAGGCCCTTCGCAGAGGGAAGCAGAGGTTGCCATGTGCTTTTATGGTTGGATGCATAAAGTCTCAATGCGAAAGAACGTCACTTTATATTGCCCCTTGTGATATGAACCTTTATTATGCAGTCCGTCGCTTTTATTACTTCCACATCACAAGATCGTATAAAGCTTATTTCTCCCACACCAATCAATCATACATATTTAGAGCAATTTTTATTGCTTTGCACCGATGACAACTTACATGAAGGATCTTACTCAATCCATAGGTAGATATGGTGGACTCTCATGGCAAAACTGGTTTAAGGGTATTCGGAAGCACAAGTAGTATTTCTACTTGGTGCTGAGAATTTGGCTAGCATGAGGGGGAAAGGCAAGCTCAACAAGTTAGAGGATCCATGACAACATACTTTATCTCAGATATAAGAAAGACATAACTCATTACGTTGTCTTCCTTGTCCAACATCAACTCTTTAGCATGTCATATTTTAATGAGTGCTCCCAATCATAAAAGATGTCAATGATAATATATCTATATGTGAAACCTCTCTTTCCTTATTACTTCCTATTAATTGCAACAATGACCAAAGCTATGTCTACCAACTCCCAACAACTTTTAATCATCATACTCTTTCTATGTGAAGTCATTACTCTCAATAATATCAATATGAACTCTTTGTTTCTTTTTATTATTTTTCTCTTTTCTTTTATTCACCCAAGATCATTGCAAAATAATCAAGCCCTTGACTCAACACTAATCTTTATTATATATAGCTCATGGACTCGATTACAAAGAGAGATCATAAAGCAAACTCAAAACTAGATCATGCCATAAACTTTATTCTACTAGATCAAGATACTACTAATAGGATAGAACTAAGAAAAACGGCAAAGATAGGAGTTGTGATTGTGATATGATACCGGGGCACCTCCCCCAAGCTTGGCAGTTGCCAAGGGGAGTGCCCATACCCATGTGATTATATCTCCTTTGTCGGTGAAGAAGGTGGTGGTGATTGATGTCTACTACACAACCTTCTTCTTGTAGACGTTGTTGGGCCTCCAAGTGCAGAGGTTTGTAGGACAGTAGCAAATTTCCCTCAAGTGGATGACCTAAGGTTTATCAATCCGTAGGAGGCGTAGGATGAAGATGGTCTCTCTCAAGCAACCCTGCAACCAAATAACAAAGAGTCTCTTGTGTCCCCAACACACCCAATACAATGGTAAATTGTATAGGTGCACTAGTTCGGCGAAGAGATGGTGATACAAGTGCAATATGGATGGTAGATAAAGGTATTTGTAATCTGAAAATATAAAAATAGCAAGGTAACTAATGATAAAAGTGAGCGTAAATGGTATTGCAATGATAGGAAATAAGGCCTAGGGTTCATACTTTCACTAGTGTAAGTCCTCTCAACAATAATAACATAGATAGATCATATGACAAGCCCTCAACATGCGACAAAGAGTCACTCCAAAGCCACTAATAGCGGAGAACAAATGTAGAGATTATGGTTGGGTACGAAACCACCACAAAGCTATTCTTTCGGATCAATCTATAAAAGAGTTCGTACTAGAATAACACCTTAAGATACAAATCAACCAAAACCCTAATGTCACCTAGCTACTCCATTGTCACCTCAAGTATCCGTGGGCATGATTATACGATATGCATCACACAATCTCAGATTTATCCAACCAACATAAAAGTACTTCAAAGAGTGCCCCAAAGTTTCTACCGGAGAATCAAGAACGTGTGCCAACCCCTATGCCTAGGTTCCCAATGTCACGAAACCCGCAAGTTGATCACCAAGACATACATCAAGTGTTCTCATAAAGACTCAATCCGAAAAGATAACTTCAAAGGGGAAACTCAATTCATCACAAGAGAGTAGAGGGGGAGAAACACCATAAGATCCAACTACAATAGCAAAGCTCGGGATACATCAAGATCGTGCCATAGCAGGAGCACGAGAGAGAACACGAGAGAGAGAGAGATCAAACACATAGCTACTGGTACATACCCTCAGCCCCGAGGGTGAACTACTCCCTCCTCGTCATGGATAGCGTCGGGATAATGAAGATGGCCACCGGTGATGGATCCCCCCTCCGACAGGGTACCGGAAAGGGGTCCCGATTGGTTTTTGGTGGTTCTGGAGGCTTGCGGCGGCGGAACTCCCGATCTAGGTTCTGTTCTGGAAGTTTTAGGGTACGACGGTATATATGGGTGAAAGGAGAACGTCGGTGGAGCTCCGAGGGGCCCACGAGGCAGGGGGCGCGCCCAGGGGGGCGCCCTCCACCCTCGTGACCTCCCCAGAAACTTCTTGGAGTAGGGTCCGAGTCTCTTGGATCACGTTCGGTGAGAAGATCACGTTCCCGAAGGTTTCATTCTGTTTGGACTCCGTTTGATATTCTGTTTCCTTGAAATACTGAAATAGGCAAAAAAACAGCAATTCTGGGTTGGGCCTCCGGTTAATAGGTTAGTCCCAAAAATAATATAAAAGTGGAAAATAAAGCCCAATATAGTCCAAAATAGTAGATAAAGTAGCATGGAGCAATCAAAAATTATAGATATGTTGGAGACGTATCAGGCATCCCCAAGCTTAATTCCTGCTAGTCCTCGAGTAGGTAAATGATGAAAAGAGAATTTTTGATGCAGAATGATACTTTGGCATAATTTCAATGTAAATCTTCTTAATCATGGTATGAATATTCAGATCTGAAAGGTTCAAGACAAAAGTTCATATTGACATAAAAATGATAATACTTCAAGCATACTAATCAAACAATTATGTCATCTCAAAATAACATGGCCAAAGGAAGTTCATCCCTACAAAATCATATAGTTAGGCTATGCTTCATTTTCGTCACACAAAGATATTCCCAACTTCTATACCCCCGATGACAAGCCAAGCAATTGTTTCATACTCAAATAATCTCAAAAGTTTTCAATGTTCACGCAATACATGAGCGCGAGCCATGGACATATCACTATGGGTGGTATAGAATATGATGATGGGGATTGTGTGGAGAAGACAAAAAAGGAGAAAGTCTCACATCAACGAGGCTAATCAATGAGCTATGGAGATGCCCATCAATTGATGTTAATGCAAGGAGTAGGGATTGCCATGCAACGGATGCACTAGAGCTAAGAATGCTCAACAAAAGAAAACTAGTGGGTGTGCATCCAACTTGCTTGCTCATGAAGACCTAGGGCATTTTGAGGAAGCCCATCGTTGGAATATACAAGCCAAGTTCTATAATGAAAAATTCCCACTAGTATGAACAAGACAACTTATGAGACTCACTATATGAAAATCATGGTGCTACTTTGAAGCACAATATATGAGACTCACTACATGAAGAACAAGGTGCTACTTTGAAGCACAAGTGTGGAAAAAGAGATAGTAGCATTGCCCTTTTTATTTTCTCTTTTTTTTGGGCCTTTCTTTTTTTCTTTTTGGCCTTTCTCTCTCTTTTTTTTGATTGGGCAATGCTCTAATAATGATGATCATCACACTTCTATTGATTACAACATAATGATTACAACTCGATACTAGAACAAGATATGACTCTATATGAATGCCTCCGGCGGTGTACCGGGATGGTGCAATGAATCAAGAGTGACATGTATGAAAAATAATGCATGGTGGCTTTGCCACAAATACGATGTCAACTACAAGATCATGCAATGGCAATATGACAAAAGTAAAGCATGTCATGATGATGATGATGATGGAAGTTGCATGGCAATATATCTCGGAATGGCTATGGAAATGCCATGATAGGTAGGTATGGTGGCTGTTTTGAGGAAGATATAGGGAGGTTTATGTGTGAAAGAGCGTATCATATCACGGGGTTTGGATGCACCGGCGAAGTTTGCACCAACTCTCAATGTGAGAAAGGGCAATGCACGGTACCGAAGAGGCTAGCAAATGGCGGAAAGGTAAAAGTGCGTATAATCCATGGACTCAACATTAGTCAAAAGAACTCATATACTTATTGCAAAAATTTAGAAGTCATCAAAAATCAAGTACTACGCGCATGCTCCTAGGGGGATAGATTGGTAGGAAAAGACCATCGCTCGTCCCCGACCGCCACTCATAAGGATGCACAAGCCAGGTACACTTCATGCTTCAAATTTGTTACACAACTTTAACCATACGTGCATGCTACGGGACTTGCTAACTTCAACACAAGTATTTCTCAAATTCACAACTACTCAACTAGCACGACTATGATATTATCACCTCCATATCTCAAAACAATTATCAAGCATCAAACTTATCTTAGTATTCAACCCACTAAAAAGAAAGTTTCACATATCTTGAATACCAAGTATATTAACATTAAGCAAATTACCATGCTATTAACGACTCTCAAAATAATCTAAGTGAAGCATGAGAGATCAAGTTTCTTTAAAACAAACCACCACCGTGCTCTAAAAGATCTAAGTGAAGCACTAGAGCAAAAATTATCACGCTCAAAAAGATATAAGTGAAGCACATAGAGTAAACTATCAAGCTCAAAAGATATAAGTGAAGCACATAGAGTATTCTAACAAATTTCAATTCATACATGGCTCTCTCAAAAGGTGTGTACAGCAAGGATGATTGTGGTAGACTAACAAGCAAAGACACAAATAATACAAGACGCTCCAAGCAAAACACATATCATGTGGTGAATAAAAATATAGCTCCAAGTAAATTACCGATGGAAGTGGACGAAAGAGGGGATGCCTTCCGGGGCATCCCCAAGCTTTGACTTTTTGGTGTCCTTGGATTATCTTGGGGGTGCCATGGGCATCCCCAAGCTTAGGCTCTTGCCACTCCTTGTTCCATAATCCATCAAAAGAATTCACCCAAAACTTGAAAACTTCACAACACAAAACTCAATAGAAATCTCGTGAGCTCCGTTAGAGAAAGAAAACAAAAGACTACTTTAAGGTACTGTAGTGAACTTGTTCTTTATTTGTATTGGTGTTAAACCTACTGTATTCCAACTTCTCTATGGTTTATAAACTATTTTACTAGCCATAGATTCATCAAAATAAGCAAACAACACACGCAAAACAGAATCTGTCAAAAACAGAACAGTCTGTAGTAATCTGTTACTAACGCAAACTTCTGGAACCCAAAAAATTCTACCAAAATTAGAGACCTGGGAAATTTGTTTATTGATCAGCAGCAATTAGAATCACTATTTTATCACGTTCTGGTGATTTTTGACAATTCGGGCACTGAGCGCAAAGGTTCTGGAAATTACAGCAAGATCAAATAACTATCTTCCAAGAAGATCTAATAGGTTTAACTTGGCACAAACACTAATTAAAAGATAAAACCACATCTAAACAGAATCTAGATGGATTATTTATTCCTAAACAAAATCAAAAACAAAAAACACAAAATAAAATTGGGTTGCCTCCCAACAAGCGCTATCGTTTAACGCCCCTAGCTAGGCATGATGATTTCAATGATGCTCACATAAATGATAAGAATTGAAACATAAAGAGAGCATCATAAAGAATATTACTAGCACATTTAAGTCTAACATACTTCCTATGCATAGGGATTTTGTGAGCAAACAACTTATGGGAACAAGAATCAACTTGCATAGGAAGGTAAAACAAGCATAACTTCAAAACTTTAAGCACATAGAGAGGAAACTTTATATTATTGCAATTCCTACAAGCATATATTCCTCCCTCATAATAATTTTCAGTAGCATCATGAATGAATTCAACAATATAACCAGCACCTAAAGCATTCTTTTCATGATCTACAAGCATAGAAAATTTACTACTCTCCACATAAGCAAAATTCTTCTCATGAATAATAGTGGGAGCAAACTCAACAAAATAGCTATCATGTGATTGAAAATTAAGATCAAGATGCCAAGTTTCATGGTTATCATTATTCTTTATAGCATACGTGTCATCACAATAATCATCATAGATAGGACGCATTCTTTCATCATAGTAAATTTGCTCATCAAAGCTTGGGGGACAAAAAATATCATCTTCATCAAACATAGCTTCCCCAAGCTTGTGGCTTTGCATATCATTAGCATCATGGATATTCAAGGAATTCATACTAACAACATTGCAATCATGCTCATCATTCACATATTTAGTGCCAAACAATTTAGAGATTTCTTCTTCTAGCACTTGAGCACAATTATCCTTTCCATCATACTCTCGAAAGATATTAAAAAGATGAAGCGTATGAGACAAACTCAATTCCATTTTTTGGTAGTTTTCTTTTATAAACTAGACTAGTGCTAAAATAAGAAACAAAAAGATTCGATTGCAAGATCTAAAGATATACCTTCACTTACCTAGCCTCCCCGGCAATGGCGCCAGAAAAGAGCTTGATGTCTACTACACAACCTTCTTCTTGTAGACATTGTTGGGCCTCCAAGTGCAGAGGTTTGTAGGACAGTAGCAAATTTCCCTCAAGTGGATGACCTAAGGTTTATCAATCCGTAGGAGGCGTAGGATGAAGATGGTCTCTCTCAAGCAACCCTGAAACTAAATAACAAAGAGTCTCTTGTGTCCCCAACACACCCAATAAATGGTAAATTGTATAGGTGCACTAGTTCGGCGAAGAGATGGTGATACAAGTGCAATATGGATGGTAGATACAGATATTTGTAATCTGAAAATATAAAAACAGCAAGGTAACTAATGATAAAAGTGAGCGTAAACAGTATTGCAATGATAGGAAATAAGGCCTAGGGTTCATACTTTCACTAGTGTAAGTCCTCTCAACAATAATAACATAGATAGATCATATGACAAGCCCTCAACATGCGACAAAGAGTCACTCCAAAGCCACTAATAGCGGAGAACAAACGTAGAGATTATGGTCGGTACGAAACCACCACAAAGCTATTCTTTCGGATCAATCTATAAAAGAGTTCGTACTAGAATAACACCTTAAGATACAAATCAACCAAAACCCTAATGTCACCTAGATACTCCATTGTCACCTCAAGTATCCGTGGGCATGATTATACGATATGCATCACACAATCTCAGATTTATCCAACCAACATAAAAGTACTTCAAAGAGTGCCCCAAAGTTTCTACCGGAGAATCAAGAACGTGTGCCAACCCCTATGCATAGTTTCCCAATGTCACAAAACCCGCAAGTTGATCACCAAGACATACATCAAGTGTTCTCATAAAGACTCAATCCGATAAGATAACTTCAAAGGGGAAACTCAATTCATCACAAGAGAGTAGAGGGGGAGAAAATCATAAGATCCAACTACAATAGCAAAGCTCGGGATACATCAAGATCGTGCCATAGAGGGAACACGAGAGAGAGAGATCAAACACATAGCTACTGGTACATACCCTCAGCCCCGAGGGTGAACTACTCCCTCCTCATTATGGATAGCGACGGGATGATGAAGATGGCCACCGGTGATGGATCCCCCCTCCGACAGGGTACCGGAAAGGGGTCCCGATTGGTTTTTGGTGGTTCTGGAGGCTTGCGGCGGCGGAACTCCCGATCTAGGTTCTGTTCTGGAAGTTTTAGGGTACGACGGTATATATGGGTGAAAGGAGAACGTCGGTGGAGCTCCGAGGGGCCCACGAGGCAGGGGGGCGCGCCCGGGGGGGGGGGGCGCCCTCCACCCTTGTGACCTCCCCGAAAACTTCTTGGAGCAGGGTCCAAGTCTCCTGGATCACGTTCGGTGAGAAGATCACGTTCCCGAAGGTTTAATTCCGTTTGGACTCCGTTTGATATTCTGTTTCCTCGAAATACTGAAATAGGCAAAAAACAGCAATTCTGGGTTGGGCCTCCGGTTAATAGGTTAGTCCCAAAAATAATATAGAAGTGGAAAATAAAGCCCAATATAGTCCAAAACAGTAGATAAAGTAGCATGGAGCAATCAAAAATTATAGATACGTTGGAGACGTATCAGTGATGTTCGCTTAGTTGATGGCTTAGGCTTCTCCCTTAATTTGTGCTTGAGGACGGCATTTTGATCCCTCAGATCATCAATCTCCCACTCCACGGTTAATATCTTTTTGCATAGGTCCTGCTTATTTTCCTGCAAGAGACGAAAAGGGATAAACTCGAACTTGGGTTTCTTTACCCTATCAGGGAGACTTGACTTTTTGAACTCCACGTGCATGTTCCCAAGTTGAGGTAATGGTGCTTCATCTTCATCTGAGCTCGTCTCCTCCTTCCCCTTGGGTTCATAGTCCTCTTCTTCCTCCGTGGTCCATCCATCGTGTTCCACGTCTCCATAGACCTTTGGATATGCTAAGTAATCATCCACATAGCTTTCTCCTTCCGAATCCTGGGAAGACATGTTGATTTGATCTGCAACGGGATAGCTCGAAACGAAAACAGAGGATATTTGCGTGATACAGGAGTCAAAACCTTCGGGAGGTTATATAATGAATTTTTACTGACCAAAATACGTATCATGCAAGAAAACAGAGTCCGGAAGACACATGAGGTGCTCACGAGGTAGGGCGCGCCCACCACCCTCGTGGGGCCCTCGTGTCCTTCCCGGACTGCTACTTATTTTTCTATTTTTCTAAATATTCCAAAACAGAGAAATATTGCCTTAAAATTGTTTTGGAGTCAGTTTACTTACCGTACCACATACCTATTCCTTTTCGGAGTCTGAAACGTTCCGTAAAGTGTCCCTTATGTATTCCTCCGGGGTTACGGTTTCAATAATATGGGTTTCAACATTTATGGGATTACCTGAGATATAATGTTTGATTCTTTGACCATTTACCACCTTTGGATTTGTGCCCTTGAAGTTGTTGATTTTTATGGCACCGGAACGATAGACCTCCTCGATAACATAGGGGCCTTCCCATTTAGAGAGAAGTTTTCCTGCAAAAAATCTTAAACGAGAGTTGTATAGCAATACATAATCACCTACATTAAACTCACGCTTTTGTATCCTTTTGTCATGCCATCTTTTAACTTTTTCTTTAAACAACTTGGCATTTTCATAAGCTTGGGTTCTCCATTCATCAAGTGAGCTAATATCAAATAACCTCTTCTCACCGGCAAGTTTAAAATCATAATTAAGCTCTTTAATAGCCCAATATGCCTTATGTTCTAGTTTGAGAGGTAAGTGGCATGCTTTTCCATAAACCATTTTATACGGAGACATACCCATAGGATTTTTGTATGCAGTTCTATAAGCCCATAATGCATCATCAAGATTCTTAGACCAATTCTTTCTAGACCTATTGATAGTCTTTTGCAAAATTAATTTGAGCTCTCTATTGCTCAACTCTACTTGACCACTAGACTGAGGGTGATAAGGAGATACAATTCTATGATTAACATCATATTTTGCAAGCATTTTACGGAAAGCACCATGAATAAAGTGTGAACCACCATCAGTCATTAAATATCTAGGGACTCCAAACCTCGGGAAAATAACTTCCTTAAGCATTTTAATAGAAGTGTTATGATCAACACTACTAGTTGGAATAGCTTCTACCCACTTAGTAATGTAATCAACAGCAACTAAAATATGAGTATATCCATTAGAGGCAGGAAAAGGTCCCATATAATCAAAGCCCCAAACATCAAACGATTCAATAACAAGTGAATAATTCATAGGCATTTCTTGACGTCTACTAATATTACCAATTCTTTGACATTCATCACAAGACAAGACAAACTTACGGGCATCCTTGAAGAGAGTAGGCCAATAAAAACCAGATTGCAATACCTTATGTGCAGTTCTATCTCCAGCGTGGTGTCCTCAGCTTCGGAATGACACTTGCGTAGGATCTGTTCCTGTTCATGCTCAGGTACACAACGTCTAATAACACCATCTAATCATTCTTTATAAAGATGTGGGTCATCCCAAAAGTAATGTCTCAAGTCATAGAAAAACTTTTTCTTTTGCTGGTATGTGAAGCTAGGTGGTATAAACTTAGCAACAATATAATTAGCATAATCAACATACCATGGAGTACTACGAGAAGTACTTATAACATTTAATTGTTCATCAAGAAAGCTATCATTAATAGGTAGTGGGTCATCAAGAATATTTTCTAACCTAGACAAGTTGTCTGCAACGGGGTTCTCAGCTCCCTTCCTATCAACAATATGCAAATCAAATTCTTGTAGCAAGAGAACCCATCTAATAAGTCTAGGTTTAGCATCTTTCTTTTCCATAAGGTATTTAATAGCAGCGTGATCAGTTTGGATAGTTATTTTAGAATCAACAATATAAGGTCTGAACTTATCACAAGCAAATACAACCACTAAAAGCTCCATTTCAGTAGTAGCATAATTTCTTTGAGCATTGTCTAGAGTCTTACTAGCATAATGAATAACATTTAATTTCTTATCAACTCTTTGCCCTAGAACAACACCTACAGCATAATCACTAGCATCACACATAATTTCAAAGGGTAAATTCCAATCAGGTGGCTGAACAACATGTGCAGAGACTAATGCTTTCTTAAGTATTTCAAATGCTTCTACACAATCATCATCAAAGACAAATGGTATATCTTTTTGCAATAAATTAGTGAGAGGCCGGGAAATTTTTGAGAAGTCCTTAATGAACCTCCTGTAAAATCCAGCGTGACCAAGGAAACTTCTTATACCTTTGATGTCCTTGGGACATGGCATCTTTTCAATAGCATTGACCTTGGCTTTATCAACTTCAATACCTCTTTCAGAAACTTTATGCCCCAAGACAATACCTTCATTAACCATAAAGTGGCACTTTTCCCAATTCAAGACAAGATTAGTTTCTTCACATCTCTGCAAAACTCGATCAGGATTGCTCAAGCAATCATCAAAAGAGGAACCATAGACGGAAAAGTCGTCCATGAAAACCTCACAAATCTTTTCACAAAAGTCAGAGAACATAGCCACCATGCATCTTTGAAAGGTAGCAGGTGCATTACATAAACCAAAAGGCATACGTCTATAAGAAAAAGTACCAAAAAGGGCATGTAAAAGTAGTCTTTGATTGATCTCTAGCCGACACAGGTATTTGAGAGAAACCGGAATAACCATCTAGAAAGCAATAGTGTTTATGTTTGCATAATCTTTTTAGCATTTGATCAATAAAAGGTAAGGGGTAATGATCTTTCTTAGTAGCTTTATTTAATTTGCATAAATCAATTACCATCCTATAATCTGTGATAATTCTTTGTGGAATCAATTCATCTTTATCATTAGGAACAATAGTAATACCTCCCTTCTTAGGGACACAATGGACAGGACTTACCCACTCACTATCAGCAACGGGATAGATTATACCTGCCTCCAGAAGCTTTAGTATTTCTTTTCTTACCACTTCTTTCATTTTAGGATTCAGACGTCATTGAGGATCACGAACTGGTTTGGCATCTGATTCCAAATTTATTTTATGTTGACATAGAGTGGGACTAATGCCCTTAAGATCATGAAGAGTATATCCAATAGCAGCACGGTGCTTCTTCAGAGTTTTCAATAATCTTTCTTCTTCATGCTCTGAAAGGTTAGCACTAATAATAACATGATATATCTTCTTTTCATCAAGATAAGCATATTTAAGATTATCAAACAAAGGTTTAAGCTCAAACACGGGATCACCCTTGGGTGGAGGAGGATCCCCTAAGATTTCAACAGGCAAATTGTGATGCAGAATAGGTTCCTGTTTAAAGAATACTTCATCTATTTCCCTTCTTTCATTCATGAACATATCATTTTCATGGTCTAGCAAATATTGTTCTAAAGGATCACTTGGAGGTACGGCAATAGAAGCAAGACCAATAATTTCATCCTTACTAGGTAATTCTTCCTCACGATGTTGTTTACTAAATTTAGAGAAATTAAACTCATGAACCATATCATCCAAGCCAATAGTAACAACATTCTTTTTGCAATCTATCCTAGCATTAACAGTGTTCAAGAAGGGTCTACCAAATATAATGGGACAAAAGCTATCTTGCGGAGAAGTAAGAACAAGAAAATCAGTAGGATATTTAGTTTTCCCACACAAGACTTCAACATCTCTAACAATTCCAATTGGTGAAATAGTATCTCTATTGGCAAGTTTAATTGTGACATCAATACCTTCTAACTCAGCAGGTGCAATTTCATTCTTAATTTCTTTGTATAAGTCAATAGGTATTGCACTAGCACTAGCACCCATATCACATAAGCCATGATAACAATGATCTCCTATTTTAACAGAAATAACAGACACGCCTACCACAGGTCTATGTTTATCTTTATCACAAGGTTTAGCAATTCTAACAGTTTCACCTTAGAACTGAATAACATGCCCATCACTATTATCAGACAAGAGATCTTTAACAATAGCAATATTAGGTTCTACTTTAACTTGCTTAGGAGGTGTATAAGTTCTAATATTGCTTTTACGAACAACAGTTGAAGCTTTAGCATGATCCTTTATTCTAACAGGGAAAGGTGGTTTCTCAATATAAGAAGTAGAAACAATAGGATCATTATAGGTGACAGTCTTTTCTTCAACTTTAATAGGTGCAGCTACTTTTACTTCTATGGGAGGATGATATTTAAACCACTTCTCCTTAGGGAGATCAACATAAGTAGCAAAAGATTCACAGAAAGAAGCTACTATCTCAGAGTCAAGTCCATATTTAGTGCTAAACTTACGGAAAATATCGGTGTCCATAAAAGATTTAACACAATCAAACTTAGGTGTCATACCTGACTCCTTACCTTCGTCGAGGTCCCAATCTTCAGAGTTGCGTTTAATTCTATCCAATAAATTCCATCTGAAGTCAATAGTCTTCATCATAAAAGAGCCAACACAAGAAGTATCGAGCATGGTGCGATTGTTATCAGAAAGCCGAGCATATAAATTTTGAATAATCATTTCTCTTGAAAGCTCATGATTTGGGCATGAATATAACATTGATTTAAGCCCACCCCAAGATTGAGTGATGTTTTCTCCTTCGCGAGGCCAGAAATTATATATATAATTGCGATCACGATGAACAAGATGCATAGGGTAATACTTTTGATGAAATTCTAGCTTCAATCTTTTATAGTCCCATGATCTCATATCATCGCATAGCCTATACCATATCAATGCGTCTCCCTTCAAATATAAAGAGAAGACCTTCTTCTTAGCAACATCATCGGGTATACCTGCAAGCTTAAATAATCCATAAACTTCATCCACATATATTAAGTGCTCATCAGGATGCTTTGTTCCATCTCCTGTAAAAGGGTTAGCTAGCAGTTTTTCCATCATACCCGAAGGAAATTCAAAAGGAGTTTCATTTTTAATAGGTTCAGTAGGTTGAGGAGCAACTCTTTGCTCTACTGGACGGGGTGAAGATACCCCGAAGAAGCCCCTCAGAGAATTACTTTCCATAGTAACAAGTGACAGTAAATCTTAGCACACTATATAAGTTTTTCCTTACCAAATTCCACCTACCAAAGGCGCTACACTCCCCGGCAACGACGCCAGAAAAGAGTCTTGGTGACCCACAAGTATAGGGGATCTATCGTAGTCCTTTCGATAACTAAGAGTGTCGAACCCAACGAGGAGCAGAAGGAAATGATAAGCGGTTTTCAGCAAGGTATTCTCTGCAAGTACTGAAATAAGTGGTAACAGATAGTTTTGTGATAGGATAAATTGTAACAAGCAACAAGTAACAAAAGTAAATAAAGTGCAGCAAGATGGCCCAATCCTTTTGTAGCAAAGGACAAGCTGGAACAAACTCTTATAATAGGAAAAGCGCTCCCGAGGACACATGGGAATATCGTCAAGCTAGTTTTCATCACGTTCATATGATTCGCGTTCGATACTTTGATAATTTGATATGTGGTGGACCGGTGCTTGGGTGCTGTTCTTACTTGAAGAAGCATCCCACTTATGATTAACCTCTATTGCAAGCATCCGCAACTACAACAAAAGTATTAAGGTAAACCTAACCATAGCATGAAACATGTGGATCCAAATCAGCCCCTTACGAAGCAACGCATAAACTAGGGTTTAAGCTTCTGTCACTCTAGCAACTCATCATCTACTTATTACTTCCCAATGCCTTCCTCTAGGCTCAAATAATGGTGAAGTGTTATGTAGTCGACGTTCACATAACACCACTAGAGGCTAGACAACATACATCTTATCAAAATATCAAACGAATACCAAATTCATATGACTACTAATAGCAAGACTTCTCCCTTGTCCTCAGGAACAAACGTAATTACTCACAAAGCATATTCATGTTCAAAATCAGAGGGGTAATAATATGCATATAGGATCTGAACATATGATCTTCCACCAAATAAACCAACTAGCATCAACTACAAGGAGTAATCAACACTACTAGCAACCTACTAGCACGAATCCCGGACTTTGAGACAAGAATTGGATACAAGAGATGAACTAGGGTTTGGAGATGAGATGGTGCAGGTGAAGATGTTGATGGAGATTGCCCTCTCCCGATCAGAGGAGCGTTGGTCATGACGATGGTGATGATTTCCCCCTCCCGGAGGGAAGTATCCCCGGCAGAACAGCTCTACCGAAGCTCTAGATTGGTTCCGCCAAGGTTCCGCCTCGTGGCGGCGGAGTCTCGTCCCGAAAAGTTCCTTCTTATTTTTTCTCATCGAAGGACTTCATATAGGAGAAGATGGACGTTGGAGAACCACCAGGGGGCCCATGAGGTAGGGGGCGCGCCCTAGGGGGGCGCCCCACCCTCGTGAGCAGGGTGTGGGCCCCCTGGCCTTCATCTTTGGCGAGGATTTTTCATTATTTATTTTAAGATGTTCCGTGGAGTTTCTGGACTTTTGGAGTTGCGCAGAATAGGTCTCTAATATTTGCTCCTTTTCCAGCCCAGAATTCCAGCTGCCGGCATTCTCCCTCCTTATGTAAACCTTGTAAAATAAGAGAGAATAACCATAAGTATTGTGACATAAAGTGAAATAACAGTCCATAATACAATAAATATCGATATAAAAGCATGATGCAAAATGGACGTATCATACGGCGCGGTGCATACCACGGGAAGTCGACGCGCGGTGACGGCGGAGTGGACCGCGGGACGCGACGCTATGACCCGAAGGGGTGACACAGCGGTGGCGGGGAGGTCGGGGCAACGGTAGGAAGACCTCGGGCGGTGGCGGGGACCGCGGGCTGCGGTGCTACGGCCCGAAGAGGCAGTGTAGTGGCGGAGCGCGTGTCGGTGCAAGCGCGGGGACGGCCTCGGGACGGCGGCGTGGACCATGTGGCATGCTCGCTACGGCCCGACGGGGCGACGCAGCGGCAACTCGAGGGTTGGAGCTGCCATGGGGACGACCTGGAGCGGACGGCCTCGGGGCGGCGGTGGACCGCGGGCCACGCCACTACGGCCCAAAGACGCGCCGCAGCGGTGATGCGGGTCGGTGCAACCGGGAGAAGAACCATGGGGCGGCGGTGCTGCGGCCCGACGGGGCGACTCAGCGGCAGCCTGTTGCTCGACCGGTGGAGGGGCGCGCTGAACTCGGGGACGATCTTCACGGGACCTGCGGATGTGCGCGTAACCGACGGGCTAGGTCGGTCGCGCGGTGTAGATGAGGCGGATCGCGGCGGCAAGCGGGTGATCAAGCCGATCGCGCGAGGTCGGGGACGCCGCTCGATGGAGGCGGGGCGGCGACGGAGTTCGAGATGAAGCCTGCGACGGCGGGCGCCAGGGCGGCTATGATTGGCCGCCGCATGGCGCGACGCCGCCGGGTCGGGGTGATGCAGGAGTCCCGGTCGGAGCAGGGCGGTGACGGTCGGCGTAGATCGACGGGCGGGCAGGTGCGCGAACGGCGGCGGTGAAGGACCGCCGCATGACGCGTGGCCGCCGGGTTAGGACGACCGGCGGGCAGACGCGCGAACGACGCGCGAGGCCGCCGGGTCAGGGCGACTGGCGGGCAGACACACGGCCGATCGTGTCGGTGTTGGAGTATAGGCGTACGGGGTCGACGGCGGCGATGGACGACGCAAACCGATCAAGTAGATCAAAAATAAAAAAAAAACGCCGATCAAAACGACCAGCAAGAGAGCGAAAAACCCGGAGCAAGGCCTCGGGAAAAAGACTCTCTAAGGCAGCCGGCCAACACGGCTGGCGGACGAATCCTTGGTACGGGCGGCGCGGCCCCCGGCGGCGGTCTTGGAGGCCGACCGCCCTGAGGGCGGTGCGCAAGTGCGGAAGCGGCGACGGCTAGAGTTTAGGAACGACTTGCGATAAATACCATGTTAGAAAGGAGAAAGAGGGATTTAGTGAAATAGTTTTTTATGTATTGCTTGAGCCTCGTGGGCATATACATAGAAGTATAATGATCTATTTGAAGTAAAAGACAAGCCAAAACAAATCCTAATCTATCTCATATTTTTCGATAATCACGATACTTAACATGGTCTTCATCGTAAAATGAATGAGTTCAAGATCATTTTAAACGAGACTTTTTGTTAGACAGAAAAGAAATTTTTAGAGACTGGAATTTCCATCGGCTCCAGAAAGAACTTTTTTTTTTAGAATCGCCTCCAGAAAGAATTAGAAAATACCAGATGCATCCCTCAAAAAAAAAAATACCAGATGCAATTTCATCTACCGCAGCAGGGCCGGTTACGTTCCGGCCATAGGCCCGACGCTCCAAAACCAGCAGTTTCCAGCACACTCCACGCTCCAGACCCATCACCGGCCTTCCACCGGTGCGCTATAAAATGTGGCCTAGCACAAACCGAAGCATCAACTCGAGCAATCATGTCGCTGATTCCCCGCGGCAAAGCCTTCGACCCCTTCTCCCTTGACCTCACGGACCCCTTCGATGGCTTCCCCTTCGGCTCCGGCGGCAGCAGCAGCTTCTTCCCCTCGTTCCCGCGCGCATCCTCCGAGACCGCGGCCTTCGCCGGCGCGCGGATCGACTGGAAGGAGACTCCCGAGGCGCACGTGTTCAAGGCGGACGTGCCGGGGCTGAAGAAGGAGGAAGTGAAGGTGGAGGTGGAGGACGGCAACGTGCTCCAGATCAGCGGCGAGCGCAACAAAGAGCAGGAGGAGAAGACGGGCACGTGGCACAGGGTGGAGCGCAGCAGCGGCAAGTTCCTGCGCAGGTTCCGCCTCCCGGACAACGCCAAGGCGGACCAGATCAAGGCGGCCATGGAGAACGGCCTGCTCACAGTCACCGTGCCCAAGAAGGAGGTCAAGAAGCCCGAGGTCAAGTCCATCCAGATTTCTGGCTAGGCTGCTTCGGGATCAAGGTTCAATTCGCCGCTCTGGGGTTCGACTCGCTCTTTTGTGACTTTTGCTCAAAGGCCTGTAATAAGTGTGGAAGGAGAAGAAGAAGAAGAAGAAGAAGAAGAAGAAGAAGGAGAAGAAGGAGAAGAAGAAGGAGAAGAAGAAGAAGAACGTGTTGAGTGTGAGTATGCCCTTGTCAGTACTGTGTTCGGCCCTCGCCGGGGCCAAAGGTCTTGCGGCGATCACGCAATTCGAGCCACCCTAGCCGTGCACCTGCTCTGTATCCGGGCTCATCGTAGATTCATGCTCGCCCTCTAGTGTATGAGTTTATATCTACTATCCTGTAACTCTTGTTCTTCTATCTATCAATGAAATGTATTCGCGAAAAAAAATGAGTTAGTCATGTAATGCAAGCATCGAGTCCGTACTGCTGTGATCAACTTGTGTACTGGTTTCAATGAGCAAGTCATGGTTCTCTCCTAACTGCTTTTGGCATTTCGATTCTATGTCCGTGTTGAAGTCGTACGCATCTCATTCTGCCATTGTGGGGAACTCTGTTCTTGTTTTGTACCGTGGTAGTCCACATGCACAGCAGAACTCGTACGCACCTTCGAGTACATCGAGTATTTTCTTTCAAAGACACCGGAGAACTGCTGTGATTTCATTGAAGAAGAAGAACGGCATCGGCCAAGTACAGGTTAACTGAAAATGAGAACCCAAACTACAACTGGAGTGAGCTTTGCTCAGCCCTCGACGTTGGCCAGCGGCCGCGGCCACAGCCTGGGTCGAACGAAATTGGGCAGGCGGCCAGGTTCCAGGTTGCTGCCCTGCCTCGTCGCGGATGCGGATGAGTAACGCCGCTACAGGAAGCTCCTTTCCGTTCTAACCTGTTAGCGGCTGGATTCCACACACTGTATTACTTTCTCCCAGATACAACTCAGTTTGCTCAGATTCGGTTACAAATTGGAAAGGAAGAAGGGACGGGAAAGTAGATGCCCCGTGCCCGGATCAGGGAGGAGTTGATCGTGTTTGCTTAAGTAGAGGTAGTCCACTCGGGGCCCACGTATGTGGAAGGCTATCTGGTGGCTCAAGTGGTATACGTGGACCATTCTATATTGAGCCATATTCATCAATTCGCCAAGCAATTTGGCCTCACACAATGTATCCCTGTTCCATCAAACGCTTAATCAACCCTGGAACACAAGAGAACCCTTCTTATCAACGAGAATTGCGTATTAAACAGATGAAAGAAATAGCCCTAAATATGTGCATTGAGTGAGTCATTACCTTCTATTTGATCTCCAGTATCGCTCATCAAGTACTTGATCAAATTCCTCTTTTTTCTTGCAATTGTATGTAGTGATATTTTGGAGGAGCAATTACCGGAGTGAGAAAGGTAGAAAGAAGCAATCACGAAAGCTAGTGCTAGTTGTGGCTTTTTGTACTAATCTTATTTGTTCAGTAGCTCGCATCAGTAGCTTTAAAAGGAATAGAAAACGAGGCTTTTTCCACCACATCAGGAGCGGGCATTACGCTCAAGCAGGGGAATTCAATTTGACTACTGCTCGAGAACTAGTTTGAACAAGAAGAAGTTACATGGCTCCAGCGGGGCAGAGCCAATTGGCTACGACATGTCTTCCAGAGGGGTATTTTGGTTAAGCTCGTCCTGAATGAACGTAACACATCCTGGATCCTGCTCGTAAAGACTCGGATAGAAGTTTAGCCTTGCTAAATGTACTAGAGCCTAGGGGTCTTGAATCTCCGGCAGGAGAGTGATCAGAAAGGAGGAGCCGACGAAGCATGAACTAAAAAGATTTAAAATTGGTATCAGGCATAATATAAAACGAGAAAGTAATAAAAATATACAAATCGAAAGTAATATCAAATTTAGCATCGGTTCGGCTATGCGATCCTACGTGGGCGGCTCGGGACACGTTCTTCTCCCTGCGACGTCGCTTGATCCGAGGTGACAGCCATGGCAGCTGATGTGCCTGTCATGGCAGCGTTTCCGTTGTCAGTGGAACCTAGGCTGCTGACATCCCCTCCCCCTTGAGAGATGGCTTGTCCCCAAGTCAGCAGATTGACGACACACTCCTTCAGCTTGACCACGTCTTCCCAGGTGGCACCGAGAACCGCTGGATCAGACCAGCGAACCAAAATCTGCTCTCGGCGGCATGTGGGTGTTTGCTTCCAACGAGAGTTAGAGAATCTCAACTAGTTGCAGAACATGCTCTGAAGGTTGAGGAAGATGCATCGACGCTACGATGCCATGGCTGAGAGCTGGACAGAGTTGAGAGACATGGAATATATCATGTACCTTGGACCCTTCCGATAATTGGAGCTTGTAGGCGACTGGGGTGATCGCCTTTATCGTCTGAACGATTGTGAAAGGCCAAAAAATGTGAAAGATAGCTTGTGATTGGTGCACCTCTCAACTAAAGTTTGAACGTATGGTTGTAACTTGACAAAGATAGAGTCCCCCACTTGAAAAGTCCGTTCCGTCCGCTTCTTGTTTGCTTGAATCTTCATAGTGTTGTGAGCTCTGCTAAGATGTTGATTGAGCAGTTGTTGCATGAGCTTGCGCTCCTCGAGCCAATCTTTTGAAGGAAATATGCCCTAGAGGCAATAATAAAGTTGTTATTTTATATTTCCTTATTCATGATAAAGGTTTATTATTCATGCTAGAATTTTATTGACCGGAAACTTAAATACATGTGTGAATACATAAAAAAATACCGTGTCCCTAGTAAGCCTCAACTAGACTAGCTCGTTGATCAAAGATGGTTAAGGTTTCCTAACCATAGACATGTGTTGTCGTTTGATAATGGGATCACATCATTAGAAGAATGATGTGATGGACAAGACCCATCTGTTAGCTTAGCATAATGATCGTTCACTTTTATTGCTATTGCTTTCTTCATGGTAAATACATATTCCTTCGACTATGAGATTATGCAACTCCCGGATACCGGAGGAATACCTTGTGTGCTATCAAATGTCACAACGTAACTAGGTGATCATAAATGTGCTCTATAGGTATCTCCGAAGGTGTTTGTTGAGTTGGCATAGATCAATATTAGAATTTGTCACTCCGAGTATCGGAGAGGTATCTCTGGGTCCTCTCGGTAGTACACATCATAAGCTTGCAAGCGAATGAATAAGGAGTTAGTCATGAGGTGATGTATTACAGAACAAGTAAAGAAACTTGCCGTAATGAGATTGAACTAGGTATGAAGATACCGATGATCGAATCTCGGGCAAGTAACATACCGATGAACAAAGGGAATTACGTATGTCATCATAACGGTTCGACTGATAAAGATCTTCGTAGAATATGTAGGAGCCAATATGGGCATCCAGATTCCGCTATTGGTTATTGACTGGAGAGGTATCTCGGTCATGTCTACATAGTTCTCAAACCCGTAGGGTCCGCACGCTTAACATTCTATGTCGATTTGCTTTTATATGAGTTATGTGGTTTGGTGACCGAATGTTGTTCGGAGTCCCAGATGAGATCACGGACATGACGTGGAGCTCGGGAATGACCCGGATGTACAGATTGATATATGGAACGATGCTATTTGGTCTCTGAAATGGTTTCAAAATGCACCGGAAAGTTATCGATATACCGGAAGGGTTCCGGAGGCACCAGGAGAGTATTGGGCCTTATTGGGCCAAGTAGAGGGAACACACCAGCCCACGTGGGCTGGTGCGCCCCCCCCCCTAAGGCAGCCGCACCCAATTAGATGGAAGGGGGAGGCGCCACCTCCTCCTACCATATCTCTGGAAGGGAGAAATGAAGGAGAAGGGGCGCTTCCCCCTTTCCTTCTCCCTTGTGCATTATATGGAAGGGGGGTGCACCACTATGAAATCCCTAGGATGGCCCCCGACCCTATTGGAGGTGCCCTAGGGAAGCCTCCTCCCTTCCCACACCTATATATATATATGTGGGGAGGGGTGCCACACAATACACAACTTATTCCACGCCGTGTGTCGGCGCCCCTCCGCCTCTAGTTTACTCCTTCGTTCTAAATCATCGCAGTGCTTAGGCGAAGCCCTACAGGATTGCTTCACCACCATCGTCACCATGCTGTTGTGCTCACAAAACTCATCTACTACCTCGCCTCGCTTACTGGATCAAGACGGCAAGGACGACACCGAGCTGAACGTGTGCAGAACACAGAGGTGCCATTCGTTCGGTACTTGATCGGGCAGTTCGCGAAGGTGTACGACTACATCAACCGCATTGAATAAAAGCTTCCACTTATGGTTTACAAGGGTAGGTAGACACACTCTCCCCCTCTCGTAGCTATACATTTCCATGGATAGATCATTGCGTGTGCGTAGAATTTTTTTGTTTTCCATGCAACGTTCCCGAAACAGTGGCATCATGAGTCAGGTCTATGCATAGATGATATACACGAGTAGAACACAAAGAGTTGTGGGCAGTGATAGTCATACTGCTTACCACCAACGTCTTATTTTGATTCGACGGTATTGTGGGATGAGGCGGCCCGGACTAACCTTACATGTCCACCCATATGCAGGAGACCGGTTCCACCGACTAACATGCAACTAGTTTTGCATAAAGGTGGTTGGCGGGTGTCTGTTTCTCCTACTTTAGTTGAATCGAGTTTGACTACGGATGCTCCTTGAAGAAGGTTAAAACAACAAACTTGATGAAACACCATTGTGGTTTTTGCATAGGTAAGAACGGTTCTTGCCAGAAGCCCGTAGCAACCACGTAAAACTTGCAACAACAAAGTAGAGGACATCTAACTTGTTTTTTGAAGGGCATGTTTGTTGGGGAATGCGGTAATTTCAAAAAAAATCCTACGCACACGCAAGATCTATCATGGTGATGCAAAGAAACGAGAGGGAAGAGTGTTGTCTGCATACCCTCATAGACCGTAAGCGGAAGCGTTATGAAAACGTGGTTGATGTAGTCGCACGTCTTCACGATCTGATCGATCCTAGTACCAAAAGTACGGCACCTCCGCGATCTGCACACGTTCAGCTCGGTGACGTCCCACGAACTCTCGATCCAGCTGAGTGTCGAGGGAGAGCTTCGTCAGCACGACGATGTGATGATGGTGGTGATGAAGCTACCGGCGCAGGGCTTCGCCTAAGCACTACGACGATATGACCGAGGTGGATTATGGTGGAGGGGGGCACCGCACATGGCTAAGACAATGATCAACTTGTGTGTCTATGGGGTTCCCCCTTCCCCGTATATAAAGGAGTGGAGGAGGGGGGAGGGCCGGCCCTCTATGGTGCGTCCTAGGGGAGTCCTACTCCCACCAGGAGTAGGATTCCCCCTTCCAAGTAGTAGGAGTAGGAGAGAAGGAAGGGGAGGAGAGAGGGAAGGAAAGGGGGGGGGGGCACCCAATTCGGATTGGGCTAGGGGGCGCGCCTCCCACCTTTTCCCTTCCTCTCCTCTATTCCACTAAGGTCCAATAAGGCCCATATACTCCCAGGGGGGTTCCGGTAACCTCCCGGTACTCCGGAAAATGCCCGAACTCATCCGGAACCATTCCGATGTCCAAACATAGGCTTCCAATATATCAATCTTTATGTCTCGACCATTTCGAGACTCCTCGTCATGTCCGTGATCATATCCGGGACTCCGAACTACCTTTTGTACATCAAAACACAAAAACTCATAATACCGATTGTCACCGAACGTTAAGCGTGCGGACCCTACGGGTTCGAGAACTATGTAGACATGACCGAGACTCGTCTCGGGACAATAACCAATAGCGGAACTTGGATGTTCATATTGTTTCCTACATATTCTACGAAGATCTTTATCGGTCAAACCGCACAACAACATACGTTGTTCCCTTTGTCATCGGTATGTTACTTGCCCGAGATTCGATCGTCGGTATCTCAATACCTAGTTCAATCTTGTTACCGGCAAGTCTCTTTACTCATTCTGTAATGCATCATCCCACAACTAACTCATTAGTCACATTGCTTGCAAGGCTTATAGTGATGTGCATTACCGAGAGGGCCTAGAGATACCTCTCCGATACTCGGAGTGACAAATCCTAATCTCGATCTATGCCAACTCAACAAACACCATCGAAGACACCTGTAGAGCATCTTTATAGTCACCCAGTTACGTTGTGACGTTTGATAGCACACTAAGTGTTCCTCCGGTATTCGGGTGTTGCATGATCTCATAGTCATAGGAACACGTTTAAGTTATGGAGAAAGCAATAGCAGCAAACTAAACGATCATCGTGCTAAGCTAACAGATGGGTCAAGTCAATCACATCATTCTCTAATGATGTGATCCCGTTAATCAAATGATAACTCATGTCTATGGTCAGGAAACATAACGATCATTGATTCAACGAGCTAGTCAAGTAGAGGCATACTAGTGACACTCTGTTTGTCTATGTATTCACACATGTACTAAGTTTCCGGTTAATACAATTTTAGCATGAATAATAAACATTTATCATGATATAAGGAAATATAAATAACAACTTTATTATTGCCTCTAGGGCATATTTCCTTCAGTCTCCCACTTGTACTGGAGTCAATAATCTAGTTCACATTGCCATGTGATTTAACACCAATAGTTCACATCTTTATGTGATTAGTTCACATCTCCATGTGACAAATACTCAAAGGGTTTACTAGAGTCAATAATCTAGTTCACATCGCTATGTGATTAACACCCAAAGAGTGATCATGTTTTGCTTGTGAGAGAAGTTTAGTCTACGGGTCTGCAACATTCAGATCGATATGTATTTTGCAAATTTCTATGTCTACAATACTCTGCACGGAGCTACTCTAGCTAATTGCTCCCACTTTTAATATGTATCTAGATCGAGACTTAGAGTCATCTAGATCGGTGTCAAAAGCTTGCATCGACATAACTCTTTACGATGAACACTTTTATCACCTCCGTAACCGAGAAATATTCCCTTAGTCCTCTAAGGATAATTTTGACCGCTGTCTAGTGATCTACTCCTAGATCACTATTGTACTCCCTTGCCAAAATCATGCTAAGGTATACAATAGGTATGGTACACAGCATAGCATACTTAATAGAACCTATGACTGAGGCATAGGGAATGACTTTTCATTCTCTTTCTATTTTCTGCCGTGGTCGGGTTTTGAGTCCTTACTCAACTTCACACCTTGCAACACAGGCAAGAACTCTTTCTTTGACTAATCCATTTTGAACTCCTTAAAAATCTTGTCAAGGTATGTACTCATTGAAAAAACTTATAAAGCGTCTTGATCTATATCTATAGATCTTGATGCTCAATATGTAAGCAGCATTACTGAGGTCTTTCTTTGAAAAACTCCTTTCAAACACTCCTTTATGCTTTCCAGAAAATTCTACATCATTTCCGATCAACAATATGTCATTCACATATACTTATCAGAAAGGCTGTAGTGCTCCCACTCACTTTCTTGCAAATACATGCTTCATCGCAAGTATGTATAAAACTATATGCTTTGATCAACTTATCGAAACGTATATTCCAACTCCGAGATGCTTGCACCAGTTCATAGATGAATCGCCGGAGCTTGCACACTTTGTTAGCATCTTTAGGATTGACAAAACCTTCTGGTTGCATCATATACAACTCTTCTTTAATAAATCCATTAAGGAAAGTAGTTTTGATATCCATTTGCCAGATTTCATAAAATGCGGCAACTACTAACATGATTCGGACAGACTTTTAAGCATCGATACGAGTGAGAAAATCTCATCATAGTCAACACCTTGAACTTGTTGAAAACCTTTTGCGACAATTCAAGCTTTGTAGATAGTAACACTACTATCAGCGTCTGTCTTCCTCTTGAAGATCCATTTATTCTGAATGGCTCACTGATCAACGGGCAAGTCAATCAAAGTCCATAATTTGTTCTCACACATGGATCCCATCTCAGATTTCATGGCCTTAAGCCTTTTCACGGAATCTGGGCTCATCATCGCTTCCTCATAGTTCGTAGGTTCGTCACGGTGAAGTAACATGACCTCCAAAACAGGATTACCGTACCACTCTGGTGTGGATCTTACTCTGGTTGACCTACGATGTTCGGTAGTAAGTTGATCTGAAGTTTCATGATCATCATCATTAACTTCCTCACTGATTCGTGTAGGCATCACTAGAACAGATTTCAATGATGAGCTACTTTCCAATTCGAGAGAAGGTACAATTACCTCATCAGGTTCTACTTTCCCCCCACTCACTTCTTTTGAGGGAAACTCCTTTCTAGAAAGGATCCACTCTTAGCAACAAAGATCTTGCCTTCGGATCTGTGATAGAAGGTGTACCCAACATTTTCTTTTGGGTATCCTATGAAGACACACTTCTCCGATTCGGGTTTGAGCTTATCAGGTTGAAACCTTTTCACATAAGCATCACAACCCCAAACTTTTAAGAAACGACAACTTTGGTTTCTTGCCAAACCATAGTTCATACGGTGTCGTCTCAACGAATTTAGATGGTGCCCTATTTAACGTGAATGCAGCTGTCTCTAATGCATAACCCCAAAATGAGAGTGGTAAATCGGTAAGAGACATCATAGATCGTACCATATCTAATAAAGTACGGTTATGACGTTCAGACACACCATTACGCTGTGGTGTTCCAGGTGGCATGAGTTGCGAAACTATTCCACATTGTTTCAAATGAAGACCAAACTCGTAACTCAAATATTCACCTCCACGATCAGATGACAGAAATTTTATTTTCTTGTTACGATGATTTTCCACTTCACTCTGAAATTCTTTGAACTTTTCAAATGTTTCAGACTTATGTTTCATCAAGTAGATATACCCATATCTGCTTCAAATCATCTGTGAAGGTCAGAAAATAACGATGCCCGCCGCGAGCCTCAACACTCATCGGACCGCATACATCAGTATGTATTATTTCCTATAAGTCAGTTGCTCGCTCCATTGTTCCGGAGAATGGAGTCTAAGTCATCTTTCCCATGAGGCAAGGTTCGCAAGCATCAAGTGATTCCAAAAGTCCATCGGCATGGGGTTTCTTCATGCGCTTTACACCAATATGACCTAAACGGTAGTGCAACATATAAGTTGCACTATCATTATTAACTTTGCATCTTTTGGCCTCAATGTTATGAATATATGTATCACTACGTTCGAGATTCAATAAACCATTTATATTGAGTGTATGACCATAGAAGGTTTTATTCAGGTAAATAGAACAACAATTATTCTTTGACTTAAATGAATAACAGTATTGCAATAAACATGATCCAATCATATTTATGCTCGACGCAAACACCAAATAACATTTATTTTAGGTTCAACACTAATCTCGAAGGTAAAGGGAGTGTGTGATGGTGCTCTTATCAACCTTGGAATCACTTCCAACTCACATCATCACCTCGCCCTTAACTAGTCTCTGTTTATTTTGTAACTCCCGTTTCGAGTTACTACTCTTAGCAACTCAACCAGTATCAAATACTGAGGGGTTGCTATAAACACTAGTAAAGTACATATAAATAACATGTATATCAAATATAATTTTGTTCACTTTGCCATCCTTCTTATCCGCTAAGTATCTAGGGCAGTTCCACTTCTAGTGACCATTTCGTTTGTAGTAGAAGCACTCAGTTCCACGCTTGGGTCTAGCTTTGGGCTTCTTCATGGGAGTGGCAACTTGCTTGCCATTCTTCTTGAAGTTGTCTTTCTTTCCCTTGCCCTTTTACTTGAAACTAGTGGTCTTGTCAACCATCAACATTTGATGCTTTTCTTGATTTCTACCTTCGTCGATTTCAGCATCACGAAGAGCTCGGGAATCGTTTTCGTCATCCCTTGCATATTATAGTTCATCACGAAGTTCCAGTAACTTGGTGATAGTGACTAGAGAACTCTGTCAATCACTATTTTATCTGGAAGATTAACTCCCAATTGATTCAAGTGATTGTAGTACTCAGACAATCTGAGTACATGCTCACTGGTTGAGCTATTCTCCTCCATCTTGTAGGCAAAGTACTTGTCAGAGATCTCATACCTCTCGACTTGGGCATGAGTCTGAAATACCAATTTCAGCTCTTAGAACATCTTATATGCTCTGTGGCGTTCAAAACGTTTTTGAAGTCCCGGTTCTAAGCCGTAAAGCATGGCGCACTAAACTATCAAGTAGTTGTCATACTGAGCTTGCCAAACGTTCATAACATCTGCATCTGCTCCTACAATAGGCCCGTCACCTAGCGGTTCATCAAGGACATAATTCTTCTGTGCAGCAATGAGGATAATCCTCAGATCACTGCCCCAGTCGGCATCATTGCTACTATCATCTTTTAACATAGTTTTCTCTAGGAACGCACTAAAATTCAACAGAACAACAACACGAGCCATCTATCTAGAACAACATAGACATGCAAAATACTATCAGGTACTAAGTTCATGATAAATTAAAGTTCAATTAATCAAATTACTTAAGAACTCCCACTTAGATAGACATCTCTCTAATCATCTAAGTGATCACGTGATCCATATCAACTAAACCATGTCCGATCATCATGTGAGATGGAGTAGTTTTCAATGGTGAACATCACTATGTTGATCATATCTACTATATGATTCACGCTCGACCTTTCGGTCTCAGTGTTCCGAGGCCATATCTGCATACGCTAGGCTCATCAAGTTTTACCCAAGTATTCTGCATGTGCAAAACCGGCTTGCACCTTATATGTGAACGTAGAGCTTATCACACCCGATCATCACGTGGTGTCTCGGCACGACGAACTGTCACAACGGTGCATACTCAGGGAGAACACTTGTACCTTAAAATTTAGTGAGAGATCATCTTATAATGCTACCGCCGAACTAAGCAAAATAAGATGCATAAAGGATAAACATCACATGCAATCAAATATAAGTGATATGATATGGCCATCATCATCTTGTGCCTTTGATCTCCATCTCCAAAGCACCGTCATGATCACCATCATCATCGGCTTGACACCAAGATCTCCATCATCTTGATCTTTATCAATGTGTCGTCACATGGTCGTCTCGCCATCTATTGCTTTTGCAACTATTGCTATCGCATAGCGATAAAGTAAATCAATTATATGGCGCTTGCATCTTATGCAATAAAGAGACAACCATAAGGCTCCTGCCAGTTGCCGATAATTTTAACAAAACAAGATCATCTCATACAACAATTTATGTCTCATCATGTCTTGACCATATCACATCACAACATGCCCTGCGAAAACAAGTTAGATGTCCTCTACTTTGTTGTTGCAAGTTTTACGTGGCTGCTACGGACTGAGCAATAACCGTTCTTACCTACGCATCAAAAAACCACAACGCGGTATAGTGATTGCTTTTTGATCTTCAGAAATAACCATGTTCATTGAATCCGATTCAACTAAAGTTGGAGAAACTGACAGCCACCAGCCACCTGTGTGCGAAGCACGTTGGTAGAATGAGTCTCGCGTAAGTGTACGCGTAATGTCGGTCTGAGCCGCTTCATCCAACAATACCACTGAATCAAGAATCAACTAGTGATGGCAAGCAATATGTATATACCCACGCCCACAACTCCTTTGTGTTCTACTCGTGCATATAACATCTACGCATAGACCTCACTCAGATGCCACTGTTGGGGAACGCGGTAATTTTAAAGAAAATCCTAGGCACATGCAAGATCTATCATGGTGATGCATAACAACGAGAGGGAAGAGTGTTGTCTATGTACCCTCGTAGACCGTAAGCGGAAGCGTTATGACAACATGGTTGATGTAGTCGTACGTCTTCACGATCCGACTGATCCTAGTACCGGAAGTACGGCACCTCCGCGATCTGCACACGTTCAGCTCGGTGATGGCCCACGAACTCCTGATCCAGCTAAGTGTCGAGGCAGAGCTTCGTCAGCATGACGATGTGATGATGGTGATGATGAAGCTACCGGCGCAGGGCTTCGCCTAAGCACTACGACGATATGACCGAGGTCGATTATGGTGGAGGGGGCACCACATACGGCTCAGACAATGATCAACTTGTGTGTCTATGGGGTGCCCCCTCCCCCGTATATAAAGGAGTGGAGGAGGGGGCGGGCCGGCCCTCTATGGCGCGCCCTAGGGGAGTCCTACTCCCACCAGGAGTAGGATTCCCCCTTTCCAAGTAGTAGGAGTAGGAGAGAAGGAAGGGGAGGAGAGAGGGAAGGAAAGGGGGAGGGGGCGCCCCCACCCAATTTGGATTGGGCTAAGGGGGCGCACCTCCCACCTTTTCCCTTCCTCTCCTCTATTCCACTAAGGCCCAATAAGGCCCATATACTCCCCGGGGGGTTGTGGTAACCTCCCGGTACTCCCGAAAATGCCCGAATTCATCCGGAACCATTTTGATGTCCGAACATAGGCTTCCAATATATCGATCTTTATGTCTCGACCATTTCGAGACTCCTCATCATGTCCATGATCATATCCGGGACTCCGGACTACCTTTGGTACATCAAAACACAAAAACTCATAATACCGATCATCACCGAACGTTTAGCGTGTGGACCCTACGGGTTCGAGAACTATGTAGACATGACAGAGAATCATCTCTGGTAAATAACCAATAGCGGAACCTAGATGTTCATATTGGTTCTTACATCTTCTACGAAGATCTTTATCAGTCAAACCGCACAACAACATACGCTGTTCCCTTTGTCATCGGTATGTTACTTGCCTGAGATTCGATCGTCGGTATCTCAATACCTAGTTCAATCTCATTACCGGCAAGTCTATTTACTCGTTCCGTAATGCATCATCCCACAACTAACGCACTAGTCACATTGCTTGCAAGGCTTATAGTGATGTGCATTACCGAGAGGGCCCAAAGATACCTCTCCGATACTCGGAGTGACAAATCCTAATCTCGATCTATGCCAACTCAACAAACACCATCAGAGACACCTGTAGAGCATCTTTATAGTCACCCAGTTATGTTGTGACGTTTGATAGCACACTAAGTGTTCCTCCGGTATTCGGGAGTTGCATGATCTCTTAGTCATAGGAACATGTATAAGTTATGGAGAAAGCAATAGCAACAAACTAAACGATCATCGTGCTAAGCTAACGAATGGGTCAAGTCAATCACATCATTACCTAATGATGTGACCCCGTTAATCAAATGACAAATCATGCCTATGGTCAGGAAACATAACCATCATTGATTCAATGAGCTAGTCAAGTAGAGGCATACTAGTGACACTCTATTTGTCTATGTATTCACACATGTACTAAGTTTCCGGTTAATACAATTCTAGCATGAATAATAAACATTTATCATGATATAAGGAAATATAAATAATAGCTTTATTATTGCCTCTAGGGCATATTTCCTTCAATGTTGTGACGTGATATGGTCAAGACATGTTGTGATGTACGTTGTTGTATGTGATGATCATGTTTTGTAATTTATCGGCAACCGGCAGGAGCCTTATGGTTGTCTCTCTATTGTATGAAATGCAAACGCCATGTAATTGCTTTACTTTATCTCTATGTGTTAGCAATATTTGTAGAAGCAATAGTTGGTGAGACGACCATGACGCAACGATGGAGATCAAGGTGTCGAGCCGGTGACGATGGAGATCATGACGATGATTTGGAGATGGAGATCAAAAGCACGAGATGATGATGGCCATATCATGTCACATATTTTGATTGCATGTGATGTTTATCTTTTATGCATCTTATTTTGCTTAGAACGACGATAACATTATAAGATGATCCCTTCACTAAATTTCAAGATATAAGTGTTATCCCCGAGTATCCACCGTTGCGAAAGTTCATTGTTTCGAGACACCACATGATGATTGGGTGTGATAGACTCTACGTTCACATACAATGGGTGTAAGACAGTTTCCACATGCAGAATACTCGGGTTAAACTTGACGAGCCTAGCATGTACTGACATGGCCTCGGAACACTGGAGACCGAAAGGTCGAACGTGAATCATATAGTTTAGTTGATATGGATCACCATTGAAGACTTCTCCATCTCACGTGCTGATCGGACATGGTTTAGTTGATATGGATCCCGTGATCATTTAGATGACTCGAGGGATGTCTATCTAAGTGGGAGTTCTTAAGTAATATGATTAAGTGAACTTAATTTATCATGAACTTAGTCCTGATAGTATTTGCAAATCTATGTTGTAGATCAATAGCTCATGATGTAGCTCCCCTATTTTTTGATACGTTCCTAGAGAAAACTAAGTTGAAAGATGATAGTAGCAATGATACAGACTGGTCAGTGATATGAGGATTATCCTCATTGCTGCACAAAAGAATTATGTCCTTGATGCACTGCTAGGTGATAGACCTATTGCAGGAGCAGATGCAGACATTATGAACGTTTGGCAAACTGGATATGATGACTACTTAATAGTTTAGTGTGCCATGCTTTACGGCTTAGAACTGGGACGTCAAAAATGTTTTGAACGCCATAGAGCATATGAGATGTTCCAAGAGCTGAAATTGGTATTTTAGACTCATACCCATGTCGAGAGGTATGAGACCTCTGACAAGTACTTTGCCTACAAGATGGAGGAGAATAGCTCAGCTAGTGAGCATGTGCTCAAAATGTCTGGGTACTACAATCACTTGAATCAAGTGGGAGAATCTTCCAGATAAGATAGTGATTGACAAAGTTCGCTAGTCACTATCACCAAGCTATTAGAACTTCGTGATGAACTATAATAAGCAAGGGATGACAAAAATGATTCCCGAGCTCTTCGCGATGCTGAAATCGACGATGGTAGAAATCAAGAAAGAGCATCAAGTGTTGATGCTTAACACGACCACTAGTTTCAATAAAAAGGAAGGGAAAGAAAGGGAACTTCAAGAAGAATGGCAAGCAAGTTGCCGCTCCCATGAAGAAGTGATACATCTCCGTCGTATCTACTTTTCCAAACACTTTTGCCCGTGTTTTGGACTCTAACTTGCATGATTTGAATGGAACTAACCCGGACTCACACTGTTTTCAGCAGAATTACCATGGTGTTATCTATGTGCAGAAACAAATGTTCTCGTAATGACCTAAAACTTCACGGAGCAACTTTTTGAAAAATATAAAGAATACCTGCAAAAGATGAAGGCCAGGGGGCCCACGACCTGTCCACGAGGGTGGAGGGCGCGCCCCCTACCTCGTGGGCTCCCTGGTGCCTCTCTGACTCCAACTCCAACTCTATATATTGTGTTTCGGGGAGAAAAAAATCATAGAGAAGAATTCATCGCGTTTTACGATACGGAGCCACCGCCAAGCCCTAAAACCTCTCTGGAGGGCTGATCTGGAGTCCGTTCGGGGCTCCAGAGAGGGGAATCCGTCGCCATCGTCATCATCAACCATCCTCCATCACCAATTTCATGATGCTCACCGCCGTGCGTGAGTAATTCCATCGTAGGCTTGCTGGACGGTGATGGGTTGGATGGAATTTATCATGTAATTGAGTTAGTTTTGTTAGGGTTTGATCCCTAGTATCCACTATGTTCTGAGATTGATGTTGCTATGACTTTGCTATGCTTAATGCTTGTCACTAGGGCCCGAGTGCCATGATTTCAGATCTGAACCTATTATGATTTCATCAATATATGAGTGTTCTTGATCCTATCTTGCAAGTCTATAGTCACCTATTATGTGTTATGATCCGTTAACCCCGAAGTGACAATAATCGGGATACTTACCGGTGATGACCGTAGTTTGAGGAGTTCATGTATTCACTATGTGTTAATGCTTTGTTCCGGCACTCTATTAAAAGGAGGCCTTAATATCCCTTAGTTTCCGTAAGGACCCCACTGCCACGGGAGGGTAGGACAAAAGATGTCATGCAAGTTCTTTTCCATAAGCACGTATGACTATGTTCGGAATACATGCCTACATTATATCAGTGAATTGGAGCTAGTTCTGTGTCACCCTAGGTTATGACTGTTACATGATGAACCGCATCCAGCATAATTTTCTATCACCGATCCATTGCCTACGAGCTTTCCATATATTGTTCTTCGCTTATTTACTTTTCCGTTGTTATTGCTATCATCACTACAAAATACCAAAAACATTACTTTTACTACTGTTACCTTTTGTTACCTTTACCACTACTATCATATTACTTTGCTACTAAATACTTTCCTGCAGATACTAAGTTTCTAGGTGTGGTTGAATTGACAACTCAGCTGCTAATACTTGAGAGTATTCTTTGGCTCCCTTGTGTCGAATCAATAAATTTGGGTTGAATACTTTACCCTCGAAAACTGTTGCGATCCCCTATACTTGTGGGTTATCAAGACTATTTTCTGGCGCCGTCGCCGGGGAGCATAGCTCTATTCTTTGAGTCACTTGGGATTTATATCTTCTTATCATCATGAAGAACTTGAAAGATCCAAGAGCCAAGATTTATCCCTCAACTACGAGGGGAGGTAAGGAACTGCCATCTAGCTCTGCACTTGATTCACCTTCTGTTTTGAGTAAGCTTGCGACACCTAAACCTACTTCAGCTATTCGTTCTGATATGTCGCATGTTATTGATGATGCCACTTCTGCTATACATGATACTTATGATGAAACTACTTGTATGCTTGATACTACTGTGCCACTTGGTGAATTTCTTGATGAACAACTTCCTAGGGCTAGAGAGATTGAAAATATTGAATCTGATAATACTGATGAAATTGATGATGAAGACTTGCCTGTTATTCCTGAGGCTTATGTTTTTGATAAAGAAGCTTCTTTAGCTATTTTAGCTTGCAAACATAGACACGAACATAAGAGGTTATTAGCTAAATGGAATAAGCAATCTCTAAATGCTAGGATGAAACCTGACCCTACTTTTGCTACTTCACCTATCTGTATTACTAATAAGGATTATGAATTTTGTGTTGATCCTGATATAATTACTTTGGTTGAATCTGATCCTTTTCATGGCTATGAATCTGAAACTGTTGTGGCACATCTTACTAAATTAAATGATATAGCCACCCTGTTCACTAATGATGAGAGAACTCGCTACTTTTATATCCTTAAAATATTTCCATTCTCATTAAAGGGTGATGCTAAGATATGGTTTAATTCTCTTGATCCTGGTTGTGTGCGTAGTCCCCAGGATATGATTTATTACTTCTATGCTAAATATTTCCTTGCTCATAAGAAACAAGCTGCTTTAAGGGATATATATAATTTTGTGCAAATTGAAGAAGAGAGTCTCCCACAAGCTTGGGGGAGGCTTCTCCAATTACTTAATGCTTTGCCTGATCATCCTCTTAAGAAAAATGAAATACTTGATATCTTTTATAATGGACTAACCGATGCTTCCAGAGATTACCTGGATAGTTGTGCTGGTTCTGTTTTCAGGGAAAGAACACCGGATGAAGCTGAAATTCTATTGAATAATATGTTGACAAATGAAAATAATTGGACACCTCCGGAGCCAATTCCCGAGCCTATTCCTAAACCAACTCCGAAGAAGAGGGGTATTCTATTTCTCTGTCCTGAAGATATGCAAGAGGCAAAGAAATCTATGAAAGAAAAAGGTATTAAAGCTAAAGATGTTAAGAATTTACCTCCTATTGAATAAATACACGGTCTTAATTTACCTCATATTGAAGAAATATATGATCTTGATCCATCACCTATTGAAGAAACTCATGGTCTTGATAACCCAACACAGGTAGTAAAGGTAAATTCTCTCTATAGATATGATAAAGCTGAAATCCCATTTACTAAGTTTGCTAGCCCATGCTTAGATGAGTTTGATAAATTTATGGCTAAGCAAGAAGACTTTAATGCTTATTTTGGTAGACAACTGAAATACAATTCAAATATGCTTGAACACTTGGGTGATTATATGGCTAATGTCAATGGTAAACTTAAACTTATTAGTAAAAATGCTTCTATGGTTACCACTCAAGTAGAACAAGTACTTAAAGCTCAAAATGATTTGCTCAATGAATTGAATAGTAACGATAATGATAATGCTGTTAGAGTGGCTACTAGAACTGGTAGAATGACTCAGGAACCTTTGTATCCTGAAGGACATCCTAAGAGAATTGAGCAAGATTCTCGGAGAAATAATATAGATGCACCTAGTCCTTCTAAAAGGAAGAAAAAGAAAAATGATAGGACTTTGCATGCTTCTAGTGAACCTGTTACTGAAACACCTGAGAATCCAAATGATATTTCTATTTCTGATGCTGAAACTCAATCTGGTAATGAACCTGAAACTAGTAATAATGTTAATGATGATGCTCAACCTAGTAATGATAATGATGTAGAAATTGAACCTGCTGTTGATCTTGATAACCCACAATCAAGGAATCAACGTTATGATAAGAAAGACTTTGTTGCTAGGAAACATGGTAAAGAAAGAGAGCATTGGGTTCAGAAACCCATGCCTTTTCCTCCCAAACCATCCAAGAAAAAGGATGATGAGGATTTTGAGCACTTTGCTGAAATGATTAGACCTATCTTTTTGTGTATGCGATTAACTGATATGCTTAAAATGAATCCTTATGCTAAGTACATGAAAGAAATTATTACAAATAAAAGAAAGATACCAGAAGCTGAAATTTCCACCATGCTTGCTAATTATACTTTTAAGGGTGGAATACCAAAGAAACTAGGAGATCCCGGTGTACCAACTATACCATGCTCCATTAAAAGAAACTATGTTAAAACTGCTTTATGTGATCTTGGAGCCGGTGTTAGTGTTATGCCTCTCTCTTTATATCGTAGACTTGATTTGAATAAGTTGACACCTACTGAAATATCTTTGCAAATGGCTGATAAATCAACTGCTATTACCTGTCGGTATTTGTGAGGATGTGCCTATTGTAGTTGCAAACGTTACTATTTTAACAGACTTTGTTATTCTTGATATTCCCGAGGACGATAGTATGTCTATTATTCTTGGAAGATCCTTTTTGAATACTACAGGGGCTGTCATTGATTGCACTAAAGGCAATGTCACTTTTCATGTTAATGGTAATGAGCATACGGTACACTTTCCGAGGATACAACCTCAAGTTCATAGTATCAACTCTATTGGAAAAATTCCATCGATTATATTTGGAGGTTTTGAATTTCCTCTTCCTACTGTCAAGAAGAAATATGATATTATTATTATTGGGGATGTGCATATCCCCGTTGAGGTAACACAGTGTTATTCAAAATTTCTCCGGTTCCATGTTATTCGGAATGAGTTCGTTAACAAGACTTGATCAACCTTCTTAGTGGATTCCTTTTGAGGAGCATGAGATGGATGAAACTAGAAAGCAAAACCTTATGAACCCCACTTTTACTCTCTGTTATTTATATTAAATAAAATAAAAATAAATATTTTTCTGTCTGTTATCTGATTATCCATGCAATATAAAAATACCCCGAAAATGAAAGTTCTCCAAATGCCCTGAAATTTAAATATGATTTTTTCTAGAATATTTGAGAATATTTGGCACTGAGAACACAATAGGGGGGGTCAACCACCTGCCCACGAGGGTGGAGGGCGCACCCTACCCCCTAGGCGCGCCCCCTGCCTCGTGGGCCCACGGTGGCCCTCCTCCACTTATCCTTTCACCAACACACTCCTTCTTCCTCCCCCACACACGAATATCCAGCTCAAGCACGAGTTCTAACTCATTGTGCTGCCATTTCCGATCTCCTTGCTCAAAGCACCTCTCACAAAACTGCTTGGGGATATTGTTCCTTGGTATGTGACTCCTCCATTGGTCCAATTAGTTTTTGTTCTAGTGCTTTATTCATTGCAAGTTTTTGCTGCTTAGGTGACCCTGTTCTTGAGCTTGCATGTCAAATTTATATGGTCAAAAGTAGTTTTGATGCATGATATAGGCCCTAGGCACTTGTAGGAGTAGTTGCTATCAATATTATTGAGTTTGGTTCACTTTTATTTTGAAGTTACTAAAAATTTCATAATTTTTCAGAAAATGATGAAGAGACTTTTGAGGGGCTCATCGAGCTGAAGCTCGAAGGAAAAGGCACCAAAGCCTAAGTATAACCTGCCTTGCACCGCGGAGGTTTGGGCGTGTGAATGGCCTTCCAATGATTTCTTGAGAGCAGCCGGGATTTATGAAGATTTTCATGAATTGGCTAGGAATGCGATGCTTAAGTTTGTCTGAATCATGTTAGCAATTGCCGCATTTTATAGTTATGAAATCAAGAAAATGGATGTAAAAAACTACATTCCTTAATGGATATTAAAGAAGAGTTGTATATGATGCAACCAGAAGTTTTTGTCGAGCCTAAAGGTGCTAACAAAGTGTGCAAGCTCCAGCGATCCATCTATGGACCGGTGCAAGCATCTCGGAGTTGGAATATACGCTTTTATGAGGTGATCAAAGCATATGGTTTTATACAGACTTATGGTGAAGCATGTATTTACAAGAAAGTGAGTGGGAGCTCTATAGCGTTTCTGATATTATATGTGGATGACATATTGTTGATTGGAAATGATATAGAATTTCTGGATAGCATAAAAGGATACTTGAATAAGAGTTTTTCAATGAAAGACCTCGGTGATGCTGCTTATATATTAGGCATCAAGATCTAGGGATAGATCGAGACGCTTAATAGGACTTTCACAAAGCACATACCTTGACAAGATTTTGAAGAAATTCAAAATGGATCAGTCAAAGAAAGGGTTCTTGCCTGTATTGCAAGGTGTGAAGTTGAGTAAGACTCAAAACCCGACCACGGTATAAGATAGAGACAGAATGAAAGTCATTCCCTATGCCTCAGCCATAGGTTCTATAAAGTATGCCATGCTGTGTACCAAACCTGTTGTGTACTTTGTCATGAGTTTGGCAAGGGGGTACAATGGTGATCCAGGAGTAGATCACTGGACATCAGTCAAAATTATCCTTAGTTACCTAAGAGGACTAAGGAGATATTTCTCTATTATGGAGGTAATGAAGAGTTCGTCATAAAAGGTTACGTCGATGCAAGCTTTGACGCTGATTCGGATGACTCTGAGTCTTAATCTGGATACATATTGAAAGTGGGAGCAATTAGCTAGAGTAGCCCCATACAGAGCTTTGTAGACATAGAAATTTGCAAGATATATACGGATCTGAATGTGACAGACCTATTGACTAAACTTCTCTCATAAGAAAAACATAATCACTCCTTAATACTCTATGGCTGTTAATCACATGGCAATGTGAACTAGATTATTGACTTTAGTAAACTCTTTGGGTGTTGGTCACATGGCGATGTGAACTATGGGTGTTAAATCGCATGGTGATGTGAACTAGATAATTGACTCTAGTGCAAGTGGGAGACTAAAGGAAATATGCCCTAGAGGCAATAATAAAGTTGTTATTTTATATTTCTTTATTCATAATAAAGGTTTATTATTCATGTTAGAATTGTATTGATCGGAAACTTAAATACATGTGTGAATACAGAAACAAATATTGTATCCCTAGTAAGCCTCTACTAGACTAGCTTGTTGATCAAAGATGGTTAAGGTTTCCTAACCATAGACATGTGTTGTCATTTGATAACAGGATCACATCATTAGGAGAATGATGTGGAAAAGACCCATCCATTAGCTTAGCATAATGATCAATCAGTTTTATTGCTATTGCTTTTTTCATGTCAAATAGATATTCCTTCGACTATGAGATTATGCAACTCCCGGATACCGGAGGAATACCTTGTGTGCTATCAAACGTCACAACGTAACTGGGTGATCATAAAGGTGCTCTACAGGTATCTCTGAAGGTGTTTGTTGAGTTGGCATAGATCAAGATTAGGATTTGTCACTCCGAGTATCGGAGAGGTATCTCTGGGCCCTCTCGGTAATACACATCATAAGCTTGCAAGCAAATGACTAAGGAGTTAGTCACAAGGTGATGTATTACGGAACGAGTAAAGAGACTTACCGGTAATGAGATCGAACTAGGTATGAAGATACCGATGATGGAATCTTGGGCAAGTAACATACCAATGGACAAAGGCAATTACGTATGTTGTCATAACGGTTCGACTGATAAAGATACTTGTAGAATATGTAGGAGCCAATATGGGCATCCAGGTTCCTCTATTGGGTATTGACCAGAGAGGTGTCTCGATCATGTCTACATAGTTCTCGAACCCGTAGGGTCCGCACGCTTAACATTCGATGTCGATTTGGTATTATATGAGTTATGTGGTTTGGTGACTGAATGTTGTTTGGAGTCCCAGATGAGGTCATGGACATGACGAGGAGCTCTAGAATTATCCGGGGGTAAAGATTGATATATAAGATAGTGCTGCTTGGTCTCCCGAATGGTTTCGGAATGCACTGGAAAGTTATCGGAATACCGGAAGGGGTTCCGGAGGGACCGGGAGAGTATTGGGCCTTATTGGGACAAGTAGAGGGAACACACCAGCCCACATGGGCTAGTGTGCCCCCCTAAGGCAGCCGCACCCAATTAGATGGAAGGGGGAGGCGCCACCTCCTCCTACCATATCTCCGGAAGGGAGAAATGAAGGAGAAGGGGCACCTCCCCCTTTCCTTCTCCCTTGTGCATTATATGGAAGGGGGGCGCACCACTAGGAAATCCCTAGGGTGGCCGCCGACCCTATTGGAGGCACCCTAGGGCTGCCTCCTCCCTTCCCACACCTATATATATGTGGCGAGGGGTGCCACACAATACACAGCTTATTTCACGCCATGTGTCGGCACCCCTCCGCCTCTAGTTTATTCCTCCGTTCTAAATCACCGTAGTGCTTAGGTGAAGCCCTGCAGGATTGCTTCACCACCACTGTCACCACGCCATTGTGCTGACAAAACTCATCTACTACCTCGCCCCGCTTGCTAGATCAAGATGGCGAGGACGACACCGAGCTGAACATGTGCAGAACGTGGAGGTGTCGTTCGTTCGCTACTTGATCGGGCGGATCGTGAAGGTGTACGACTACATCAGCCGTGTTGAGTAAATGCTTCCGCTTATGGTCTACAAGGGTTCATAGACACACTCTCCCCCTCTCATAGCTATACATCTGCATGGATCGATCATTGCGTGTGCGTAGACTTTTTTGTTTTCCATGCAATGTTCCCCAACATCTTTGAGAGCTGGTATTCTGCAAGTGGATGATACCTCGATGCCCCAATGCCTTGTCTCATGTCCGTATAGTGCAACAAATGGTGATGTCTTCAGAGCTGAGTGATAGCTTGAATTGTACCAGAATTCTGCTAGAGCGAGGTGCTAACTCCACTTGCCTGGACATGCATGTATGAAACATTGTAGATAAATCTCCAAGGACTGGTTGACGCGCTCGGTCTGACCATCTATATGGGGGTGATATGGCGTGCTCATAGAGAGTTCAGTATCGACAACACGGAGCAGCTCGCTCCAAAACTTGCTGGTGAACACTAGGTCCCGATCAGAGATGATAGCTTCTGGTAGGCCATGCATTTTATAGACATTTTCCAGGTAGGAATGAGCAACTTTCGCATCTGTAAAGTTGTGAGTTAGAGGAAGGAAATGGGCATATATGGTAAATTTGTCGACCACCACCAGGATGCAGTTGCATTTGTTGGACTGTGGTAGACCGTCCATGAAATCCATTGTGACTACTTGTCACGCTTCTTCTGGTAATGGAATCAACTCAAGAAGCCCTTGATATTTCACCCTCTGCGGTATAGCCTGTGGACATATAGTGCAAGCTTGTACATATAGACAAACATGATCTTTCATCTTTTGCCATGCAAAGAGATGGCGTAGGCGTCTGTAGGTGACTGGAAACCCGGAGCGCCCCCCAACTGAGTTGTCGTAAAATGTTGTCAACACGCGTTGTTGTAATTCACGTGCTCCTCCCAACCAAAGTCTGTTTCTGAAGTAAAGGAGACCGTTGGAGACTGAAAATCGTTGCTTAGGGTCCGAGCCAGCGGCTAGTTGAGCAAAGATCTTTTGCACTTGCCCATTGGTAGTGTAACTCGCAGCAATGTCATCCACCCAAGCGGGTTTGCAGACGGAGATCGCGGATAGGCTTACGGCGTTGTGCAGTTGACATGACAGAGCATCTAGGGATCCATTAGCAGTCCCCTGGCGGTCGCTGATTTTGTACCTCAGTCCAAGGAGAGGTGGTGTTTGGTTGTTTAGCCATCCACCCTATGGACAGGGATAGCCCACTTTCCTAATGATGCCACCCATTTGGTTCAGTAGCCAGGGAATATATGGATAACCAAATTCACACGATTATTTGGCCAAAACTTGGCTCAGGAGAGTCACGAAATTCTCATGGACGAGGGCATCCACCAGCGCACGAGCCCCCTTTCTTTCCCGCTTAGGCCACCTCCTAGCGCGCGAAACTTTTGCCGTTCCCTCTTTATCTCACCCTCACCCGAAACCTAGCTTTCAGAACTTCCTCATCCAGAAGCAGCGGCGGCAGCGGCGTGATTCAACAAGGATCCCGACATGGCGGAGGTACAGATCATCCTGCCCCTTGTTCCCCTCTCAGTTCCCTTCCTCTTATGGTATATACCGTCGACCAGGGCAGGTGTGGAGTGTGTAGCACCGCCGGGAGGGAAGTAGATCCGCCGGCAGGGAGCGGGGAGATCCGCTGATGGGGAACAACAAGAGTAGGCCGTTTTGAACCTCTCTATTCACTGGTTTGAGGATTGGAGTAGTGCCGTTGTAGCGATCCGACCTCAAACGGTCAAATCTCTATGCATAAGTGTCATCCCTAGATCGGTAATGCTGACACACACAGTACTCGAGGATTTATAACAGAGTGCAATCACACACTTATTACATCGAATATCTCAAAGAGATTACTTATTACAATAATATGGCTGAAGGCCATCTAAATAAGATAACTGCGGAAGCTTCAAGGGTAAATGAGTCCATCATCTCCAACGGCACAGCTGAGTGCATGACAACGACCTAGCGCACCTTACTCTTCGTCTGAAAACTCTGCAACATAATACGTTGCAGCCTATGTAGGTCAGCACATGGAATATGTTGGCAAGACAACACTATAGAGCAATGAACAAGTAAGAGCTATAACTATATGCATATATGGCTGGTGGAGGCTCTATGGTTATCATGTGCAGAAAGCTAGTTTTTCCCTACAATAAAGGAATATATTTTATTTCACTACAAAGTTGGTTGAAAACATCAAGAATGGTAACCCCATCTCAATCCCAAATTAAAAATCAATAACCCCACAAATTAATTAGGTAAAGGGATGAGATCAACATAGTAATTCAAGCACTAGATACTCATGATGTCCATAACTAGGGACACGACTAACCATGATTAGTTTGTACAGACTACAGAGGTTTGTGCACTTTTCGCCACAAGACTCGATCTCCTCCGTTGTATTTCTCGCACTACATGATGTTTGAGAAACGGATGACCGAGACACAGTCTTTTCGAAGAGGTCCCCTTAACAGATAGATAGGCCGGTACACCTACAATCCCCCTACATCTGCTAGCCCATCATGGAAAGGTTTCCCACAACTTACTCAACTATGCCAGAGCCCATAATGGCTTGTGGCTGCACACGGAAGTTTCCAGCATGAATAACATAATGATCCCTTTGAGCCTGGGTGGCAAACCATAGGAAAAATCACACGGATACCCTGGGATTCTCCTTGTACCAATCCACCCAGATGTGTATTAAAGTAGCCACCTTAAGCTAAACCTTAATTAACAATAATCTCTTACATATGTCATGAATTCTCTCAAAACCAAACCACGTCTACGAGCATAGCATAGCAGTATAAGAATACGTAGTAACTCCCAGGGTTTGAACAAATGACAATAGGTTCTACCTCATCAACTAGTTCCCAATACCCACAAGTATTCAAGTCCAAACCATGCAGTGTTTGAGGATTGAAACTAATGCATAAAACTGGGTAATAAGGGATATGATCAAAGTGTTACTTGCCTTGTTGACGATCTGAAAACCCTAGTGACTCGTAGTAGCAACTAGCAAGCCTCGCACTCCGGAAACTCTATCATGAACAAAAATAGCATACATAATCACTCAAGCATAAGATGCAAGGGTAAAACTCAAGAGAAAAGATCCAAACTGAAAGTTCAACTGAAGAGCTTTGATTTGCAAAAAGAATCAATCGAATCGGAGCTACGAAACTCAAACCGCGAACAAAAGAAGTTCGAATTAATATCTGCTTGAAACCAGATTTTAAATTGTCAAAATCATGTTCAAGTTGGTTATCTGGAAAGAAGCGAACAAGATGAAGATTTTGGCGTTGCTTTCACTGGATTTGGAAAAACGAGCAAAAAGTAGCGAGGGTTTGAAGATCAGGGACTAATATGTGATAAAAGTATTCGTAGATAGGACCCTGGCCGGAAAAATAAAATAAAAAGAAAAACCTAATGAATGAACCTTCGCTAACAAACCTAAACGAACGAAAACGTTCGCTACCACGGATTAACGGACGAACGTCCGCTAATTAGAACCAATCGGAAAAACCAAGAAAACCCTAACCCTAAAAATAAACTGAATGAAAACCGAACGGTTTTTACCGGTTAACCGGAGAAAAACGACAGCGACGTCAACGGCGAGATCCGGCGTGGCTCCGGCGGCGGGTGGTGGGGAGGTGGTGACGGGGCGGCTCGGCCTTATAAAGAGCTGGGGGGCAGGGCTTGCACGAGGGGGCGACGGCGGGTGCGGGTCCGACCCGGACTCCCCTTGCTGGAGTCCAGCGCCAGCACGGGCGATGAAGGCGGCGCGGCGGCTGGGCCCGGCTCGGCTGGGCCTTCGGCTCAGTTGGGCGACAAAGTTTTTTTAAAATAAATTTTGCCCGAAAGAAAAATTCTAATAAAATAAAAAAATTCTAAAAATACCAGAAACAATTTTCTCCGTCCAAACCTATTATTTAGGACAAGATGAACATTTTTCTGGCCTAAAATGCAATTTAAAAATGCATATTTTTCTAATTCAAATAAAATACCAATAAAATATTAATTTGATTTTAAAATTTCTTCTCCAATATTCCTCTATTTTGAATAAGTCATATTATTTTCTCTCATTTATTTTTATTATTGGAAATAATTGGAGAGAAAAATATTAAAATCAAATTGATCCTCTTTTCAAATTTGTAAAATTGAAATATAAAAATTTGTGAAATCTCCAACTCACTCACAACCAAATGCAAATGAAAATATGATATGCAAATGTAGACCTATGTATAACATCCAAACTGAAAATTGGGATGTTACAAACCTACCCCCCTTAAGATGAATCTCGCCCTCGAGATTCGGGTTGGCTAGAAAATAGGTGTGGGTGGTCTTTCCGTAGGTCTTCTTCTCGCTCCCAGGTGGCTTCCTCGTCGGAATGGTGGCTCCATGATGACCCACAAGTATATGGGATCTATCGTAGTCCTTTCGATAAGTGAGAGTGTCGAACCCAACGAGGAGCAGAAGGAAATGATAAGCAGTTTTCAGTAAGGTATTCTCTGCAAGCACTGAAATTATCGGTAACAGGTAGTTTTGTGATAAGATAATTTGTAACGGGTAACAAGTAATAAAAACAAATAAGGTGCACCAAGATCAATCCTTTTTGTAGCAAAGGAAAAGCCTGGAGAAACTCTTATATAAAGGAAAAATGCTCCCGAGGACACATGGGAATTATCGTCAAGCTAGTTTTCAACACGTTCATATGATTCGCGTTCAGTACTTTCATAATTTGATATGTGGGTGGACCGGTGCTTGGGTACTGACCTTGCTTCGACAAGCATCCTACTTATGATTAACCCCTCTTGCAAGCATCCGCAACTACAAAATAAGTATTAAGGTAAACCTAACCATAGCATGAAACATATGGATCCAAATCAGCCCCTTACGAAGCAACTCATAAACTAGGGTTTAAGCTTCTATCACTCTAGCAACGCATCATCTACTTATTACTTCCCAATGCCTTTCCCTAGGCCCAAGCAATGGTGAAGTGTCATGTAGTTGACGTTCACATGACACCACTAGAGGAGAGACAACATACATCTCATCAAAATATCGAACGAATACCAAATTCACATGACTACTTATAGCAAGACTTCTCCCATGTCCTCAGGAACAAACATAACTACTCACAAATCATATTCATGTTCATAATCAGAGGGGTATTAATATGCATAAAGGATCTGAACATATGATCTTCCACCAAATAAACCAACTAGCATCAACTACCAGGAGTAATCAACACTACTAGCAACCCACATGTACCAATCTAAGGTTTTGGGACAAAGATTGGATACAAGAGATGATGGTGCTGGTGAAGATGTGGATGGAGATTGCCCCCCTCCAGATGAGAGGATCGATGGTGATGACAATGGTGATGATTTCCCCCTCCCAGAGGGATGTTTCCCCGGCAGAACAGCTCCGCTGGAGCCCTAGATTGGTTCTGCCAAGGTTCTGCCTCGTGGCGGCGGAGTTTCGTCCTGTGAGCTTGCTTATGATTTTTTTTCGAACAAAAGACTTCATATAGCAGAAGATGGGCATCGGAGGCCTGCCAGGGGGCCCACGAGACAGGGGTGCGCCCAGGGGGTAGGGCGCGCCCCCACCATCGTGGCTAGGGTGTGGGCCCCCTCTGGGTAATTCTTTTGCCAGTATTTTTTATATATTCCAAAGCGTGCTCCCGTGAAGTCTCATGACTTTTGGAGTTATGCATAATAGGTCACTAATATTTGCTCCTTTTCCAGCCCAGAATTCCAGCTACCGGCATTCTCCCTCTTCATGTAAACCTTGTAAAATAAGAGAGAAAATGCATAAGTATTGTGACCTAATGTGTAGTAACTGTCCATAATGCCATAAATATCGATATAAAAGCATGATGCAAAATGGACGTATCAAATCCCCCAAGCTTAGACCTCGCTTGTCCTCAAGCGGAAGCCGATATCGAAAAATATGTCCACATGTTTACAGATAGAGGTGTCGATAAAATAGAATACGGACATGAGGGCATCATGATCATTCTTATAACAGCAACCTATATAAATATTGTCATATGATTTCTTATGCTAAAGTAACAATTCATTCACAATTTCAAGTATGAATCAGAAACTTCATTGAAAGCTAACAAACTATAATCTCAGTCATTGAAGCAATTGCAATTTATCATAACATCTGAAAGAGTCAATATAAGAGCTTTTGAGCAAGTCCACATACTCAACTATCATTTAGTCTTTCACAATTGCTAACACTCACGCAATATTTATGGGTATGAAGTTTTTATCGGACACAGAGAAAGAGAGGGGCTTATAGTTTTGCCTCCCAACCTTTTACCTCAAGGGTAATGTAAACACTAATAGTTCATGAAAACTCACATCCAATTAGCTATATATACCAGGATCTTTCCAACACACAGTGCTTGCCAAAGGATAAAATGTAAAAAGGAAAGGTGAACCTCACCATGACTCTTGTATGAAGTATAAGACAAGAATAAAAGATAGGACCTTCGTAGAGGGAAGCAGAGGTTGTCATGTGCTTTTATGGTTGGATGCACAAAATCTTAATGCAAAAGAACGTCACTTTATATTGCCACTTGTGATATGGACCTTTACTATGCAGTCAGTCGCTTTTATTTCTTCCACATCACAAGATCGTATAAAGCATATTTTCTCCACACTAATAAATCATACATATTTAGAGAGCAATTTTTATTGCTTGCAACAATGACAACTTACTTGAAAGATCTTACTCAATCCATAGGTAGATATGGTGGACTCTCATGGAAAAACTGGGTTTAAGGATATTTGGAAGCACAAGTAGTATCTCTACCTAGTGCAAATAATTTGGCTAGCATGAGGGGGAAAGGCAAGCTCAACATGTTGGATGATCCAAGACAATATAATTTATTTTGGATGTAAGAAAACATAACCCATCACGTTGTCTTCCTTGTCCAACATCAACTTTTTAGCATGTCATATTTTAATGAGTGCTCACAATCATAAAAGATGTCCAAGATAGTATATTTATATGTGAAAACCTCTCTTTATTTATTACTTCCTATTAATTGCAACGATGACCAAAACTATGTTTGTCAACTCTTAACAACTTTTATTCATCATACTCTCTATATGTGAAGTCATTACTCTCCATAAGATCAATATGATCTCCTTATTTCTTTTTATTCTTTCTCTTCTCTTTTATATTTATTCCCTCTAGATCATGGCAAGATAATCAGGCCCTTGACTCATAACTAATCTTTATTATATATAGCTCACAGACTCGATTACATAGAACGATCATAAAGCAAAACTCAAAACTAGATCATACTAAAACTTTATTCTACTAGATCAAGATATAACCAAAAGGATCGAACTGACAAAAACGGTAAAGATAAAAGTGTGATGGTGATACGATACTGAGGCACTCCCCCAAGCTTCGCAGTTGCCAACGGGAGTGCCCATACCCATATGTTTATATCTCTTTCCTCGGGGGTGGTGATGGTGGAGTTGTTGATGATGTAGGCTTGTCATCCATCTTCCAAGGCATAGGCTCACCATCGTAAAAGGATGATCTTGTCTCCAGGATCCTCAAATCTGTAGCCAAACTCATCCTCTTGAATCTATATTCGTACTCACAGTTTTGGTTTTGCAGGTCATAGATCTGGGCTTGGAGGCGCTCAATTTTCTTGTGAAGCTTGAAGGTGGCCTTCCCAATGTTCGTGGCATCTAGCTTGTGGTTGTTGGTGAACTCCGCGATCATTATATGATTGGCGTCGAGTCAACGTTCCACCATCTCCTGGCACTTGAAAACTTGTTGCTCCATTTCCTCGAGCCTTGTCTCCACGCTTCTGGTCCTCCTTGGTCCCTCAACATCACGGATGTGCAGCAACCCCTCACGCATCTCTATGGTTTGAGGATGTTGCAACACTTCCGCGAGGTAGGGGTTGATGACCTTCTTGAAGAACTTGTCCTTGGGGGCACTTGGAGATGTCATGGTGATCTAGACCTGTCAGAAAAACATCTCGAAACAAAAATAGAGGATATTTGCGTGGTACGGTGGTCAAAACCTTTGGGAGATTATATAATGAATTTTTATCGATCAAAAGAAGTATCGTGCAAGAAAACGGAGTCTAGAGAGCACACGAGGTGCCCACGAGGCAGAGGGCGCACCCAGGGGGTAGGGCGCACCCTCCACCTTCATGGACGCCTCGTGTCCTTCCCGGACTACTTCTTATTTTCCTATTTTCTTAAATATTCCAAAACAGAGAAAAAATGCTATTAGAACTATTTTGGAGTCGGTTTACTTACCGTACCACATACCTATTCCTTTTCGGAGTCTGAAACGTTCTGGAAAGTGTCCCTTATATATTCCTCCAGGTTACGGTTTCAATAACATTAGTTTCAACATTTTTTTGGATTACTTGAGATATAATGTTTGATTCTTTGACCGTTCACCACCCTCGGATTTGTGCCTTCGATATTGTTGATTTTTATGGCACCAGAACGATAGACCTCCTCGATGACATAAGGACCTTCCCATTTAGAGAGGAGTTTTCCTGCAAAAAAATCTTAAACAAGAGTTGTATAACAATAGATAATCACCTACATTAAACTCACGTTTTTGTATCCTTTTGTCATGCCATATTTTAAATTTTTCTATAAACAGTTTGTCATTCTCATAGGCCTAGATTCTCTATTCATCAAGTGAGCTAATGTCAAAAAGCCTTTTCTCACCGGCAAGTTTGAAATCATAATTGAGCTCTTTAATGGCCCAATATGCCTTATGTTCTAGTTCGAGAGGTAAGTGACATGCTTTTCCATAAACCATTTTATACGGAGACATACCCGTAGGATTTTTATATGCAGTTCTATAAGCCCATAATGCATCATTAAGTTTCTTGGACCAATTCTTTCTAGATTTGTTAACGGTCTTTTGCAAAATTAATTTGAGCTCTCTGTTGCTCAGTTCTACTTCACCACTAGACTGTGGATGATAGGGAGATGCAATTCTATGATTAACATCATACTTAGCAAGCATCTTACAAAAAGCACCATGAATAAAATGTGAACCACCATCAGTCATTAAATATCTAGGTACTCCAAACCTCAGAAAAATATTTTCTTTAAGCATCTTAATAGAGGTGTTATGATCAGCACTACTAGTTGGAATAGCTTCTACCTACTTAGTAACAAGTGAATAATAGAGGTGTTATGATCAACAACAACTAAAATATGTGTATACCCATTAGAGGAAGGAAACGGTCCCATATAATCAAAGCCCCAAACATCAAATGGTTCAATAACAAGTGAATAATTCATAGGCATTTCTTGACGTCTACTAATGTTACCAATTCTTTGACATTCATCACAAGACAAGACAAACTTATGGGCATCTTTAAAAAGAGTAGGCCAATAAAAATCGGATTGCAATACCTTATGTGTAGTTCTATCTCTAGCATGGTGTCCTCCATAAGCCTCGGAGTGACACTTGTGTAGGATCTATTCCCGTTCATGCTCAGGTACACAACATCTAATAACAACATCTACTCCTTCTTTATAAAGGTGTTGGTCATCCCAGAAGTAATGCCTTAAATCATAGAAAAACTTTTTCTTTTGCTGGTATGTGAAACTAGGTGGTATAAATTTAGCAACAATGTAATTAGCATAATCAGCATACCATGGAGCAGTACGAGAAGCATTTATGATAGCTAATTGTTCATCAGGAAAGCTATCATCAATAGGTAGTGGGTCATCAAGAACATTCTCTAACCTAGACAAGTTGTCTACAACGGGGTTCTCAGCTCCCTTTCTATCAATAATATGCAAATCAAATTCTTGTAGCAAGAGAACCCATCTAATAAGTCTAGGTTTAGCATCTTTCTTTTCCATAAGATATTTAATAGCAGCATGATCAGTGTGAATAGTTGCCTTAGAATCAACAATATAAGGTCTGAACTTATCACAAGCAAAAACAACTGCTAAAAATTCTTTTTCAGTAGTAGCATAATTTCTCTGGGCACCGTCTAGAGTTTTACTAGCATATTGAATAACATTTAATTTCTTATCAACTCTTTGTCCTAGAACAACTCCTACAGCATAATCACTAGCATCACACATAATTTCAAAGGGTAAATTCCAATCAGGTGGCTGAACAATATGTAACATCCCAGATTTTCAATTTGGAATGTTATACATTAGATCATCATTGCATATCATATTTTATTTGCATTTTGGTTGATCCTAGAAATTCTACGCAACTCAATGACCCATGGAGAGAGTTGGGGATTTCGATATTTTCATATTTGAGTTCTCCCAAATTTTGAGAATAGGATCATTTGATTTTATTTATTTTATCATCAAATATTTCTATTACAAAAATATGAGAGAGGGAATAAAATGACTTTCCCAAAATAAAGAAATATTGAGGATTTAATAATAAAATCAAATAGGATTTTATTTCGGAGTTTTTCGGTGTTTTATTTGAATTTAGGAAAAATGTGCATTTTTCAAAGTTGCATTTAGGGCCCAAATAAATGTTCACCTTGTCGGTCTTGATTTTAGAAGCCCGGAAAAATTTATTTCGGGATTTTTGGAGTCCGTTTAGTATTTCTTTTTATTTTTCTTCCGAGCGTAACTTTAAAAAAAAGGGGAACCGACCTACGTGCCGTGTCCGACTAGGACTCCTGGCCCGTAGGGGCTTTATAAGCCGGCCCACCCCGGGGGGGGGAACTCTAGCCCAGCGCCCCGCCCTAGCGCCCCGCCCCAGCCCCGCACCCGCCGCCGCCGCCGCCTGCGCGCCGCCCGCCGCCGCCGCGCCGCCGCCCCGCCGCGCCGCCCGCCGGAGCCGCCGCCCCGCCGCACGCCCGCTGAGTTTCGCCGCCGCCTCGTAGTCCGCGCCGCCTGTTTTTTTAGAAAACTGAACGGTTTTCCGTCGGTTTATTTTCGGTTTTTTAGTTTTCGTTTTTTTAGATCGTTTTTTTTCGGTTTAGGTTAAGTAGCGAGCGTTCGCTCGTTTGTTCGTTTAAACGAACACGTTCATCGTTTAGATCTGGATAACGAACGTTCGTTCGTTAATCCGTTCGTTGTTTTCTTTTCTCGGATTATATCCGCGATTTTTCTGATCGCGATTCCTGATCCGATTTTCGTTTTAGTATAACTTTTCGCTCGTTTATCGGAATCAGGCGATTCAAGCGCCTAGTCTCGAAACCCTCTATCCGTTTAACCAACTTAAATAAGATTTTTCTACTGTAAAACTTTCCCTAGATCCAGATTACTAGAACGAAGTTGTTTTCTTTCGCCGTTTGACTTTCGTTGCTTCGTTCGATTTGATTCTTTTTGCCAACCGGAGTTCTTAAGTTGAACCTTTTGGTTAGATCTCTTATTTTAGTTTCACCTGTGCATTAGATGAGTACTTATTGTATGCTTGTTTGTTTGTTTGCGATAGAGTACCCGGAGTGCGCCGCCTGTTACTTCGAATCGTTAGGTTTCCCGGATCATCAGCAAGGCAAGTAACACTTTGATCATACCTTTTCTACTACCGAGTTTTATTGCATTAGATCAATCGTCACACATTGCAGGATTAGGATCTAATTAAATTGTGGGATGGGAAGTAGATGAGATAGTACCTATTACCTGTTTATTATCAAACCTTTGGGAGTTACTTCTACGTTTGCTTATTATGCCATGCTATGCTAGTAGACGTGGATTGGGTGAGTGATATCCATGACAAATGTGAGATTCTTAATTAATGGTTTATCTAAGGTGGCAACTTAAACACACATCTGGGTGGATTGAGGCACCTGGGTATTCAGGACTTGCCTGTTTTCTTTTGGACTGCCACCCAGGCTCAAAGGGATCATAAGACTATTCATACTAGAAACTTCCGTGTGCAGCCACGAGCTATTATGGGCTCTAGCATAGTTGACTAAGTCGTGCGAACTCTTACATTGGTAGACTAGCAGATGTAGGGGATGTAGGTGGTACGGTCTACCCGATCGTAAGGTGCTAGCGCTTTTAAAAGACTATGTCTCGGTCATCCGTCTTCTCAAACACCATGTAGTGCGAGAAAACAAACGGAGGCGATCGAGTCTTGTGGGGAAAAGTGTGCAAACCTCTGCAGAGTGTAACAAACTAATCATGGTTAGCCGTGTCCCCGGTTATGGACATCTTGAGTATCTAGTACCTGGATGTTCATGTGAATCTCAACATGTTACTCTAAATTAATTTTGTTGGGTTATGTTTAATGATGATGCTTAATTGGGATTGAGAATGCTGTCAACCATTCTCAATGTTTAACAACCACCATGATAGTAATTAAATTTTATTCCTTTGAAGTAGGGAAAAATTGGCTTTACGAAAAACTGTAACCATAGAGCTTTCCACCAACCAAATATGCATATAGTATAGTTGTTCATTCCATTACTCTCTATGTGTTACCTTGCCAGCATATTCCATGTGCTGACCCGTTTCAGGCTGCAACATTAATGTTGCAGACTTTTCAAACGACGATTAAGGAGTTTTTAGGTCGTGGTTCTATACTCAGTGATGCCGTTGGAGTTGATGGACTCACTTATCTTCCAAGCCTTCCGCTGTTATAGTTATTAGATGGCCTTAAGCCATATTTATTGTTATAAGTTCTCTTTTGAGACACTCGATGTAATAAGTGTGCGATTGCTACTCTGCTATAAATCCTCAGAGTACTATGTGGTGTCAGCATTACTGATCCAGGGATGACATCGGAGCACAGAGATCAGACTGTTTGAGGTCTGGTCGCTACACAATAGGTGTAGAAATCAAGTCTTTCTTAAGTATTCCAAATTCTTCTACACAATCATCATCAAAGACAAAAGGAACATCATTTTGCAAGAGATTGGTTAGAGGCCTCGAAATTTTTGAGAAGTCTTTAATGAACCTCCTATAAAAACCGACATGACCAAGGAAACTTCTTATACCTTTAATGTCCTTAGGACACGACATCTTTTCAACAGCATCAACCTTAGCTTTATCAACTTCAATACCTCTTTCGGAAATTTTATGACCCAAGACAATACCTTCATTAACCATAAAGTGGCACTTCTCCCAATTCAAGACAAGATTAGTTTCTTCACATCTCTGCAAAACTCGATTAAGGTTGCTTAAACAATGATCATAAGAAGTTCCATATACAGAGAAATCATCCGTGAAAACGTCAACAATCTTTTCACAAAAGTCAAAGAATATAGCAGTGATACATATTTGAAAGGTAGCAGGTGCATTGCATAAATGAAAAGGCATACGTCTATAAGCAAAGGTACCGAAAGGGCAAGTAAAGTTGTCTTTTCTCGATCCTCTTTTGACATAGGTATTTGAGAGAAACCAAAATAACCATCTAGAAAGCAAAAATGTGTATGTTTGGATAATCTTTATAGCATTGATCAATAGAAGGTAGAGGGTAATGATCCTTTTTAGTAGTTTTATTTATTTTGCGGAAATCAATTACCATTCTATAACCTGTAACAATTCTTTGTGGGATCAATTCATCTTTATCACTTGGAACAACAGTAATACCTCCCTTCTTAGGGACACAATGGACAGGACTTACCTACTGACTATCAGCAACAAGATAAATTATACCTGCCTCCAGAAGCTTTAGCATTTCTTTTCTTACCACTTCTTTCATCTTAGGATTTAACCATCATTGGTGATCAACAAGCAGTTTCGCGTCTTTCTCCAATTTTATTTTGTGCTGGCATAGAGTGGGACTAATGCCCTTAAGATCATCAAGAGTATATCCAATAGCAGCACGGTGCTTCTTCAGAGTTTTCAATAATTTATTTTCTTCATGCTCTAAAAGGTTAGCACTAATAATAACATGATATATCTTTTTCTCATCAAGATAAGCATATTTAAGAGTATTAGGTAAAGGTTTAAGCTCAAACACGGGATCACCCTTGGGTGGAGGAGGATACCCTAGAATTTCAACACGCAAGTTGTGTTTCAAAATAGGTCCTTGTTTAAAGAATACTTCATCTATTTCCCTTCTTTCATTCATAAACATATCATTTTCATTGTCGAGCAAATATTGTTGTAAAGGATCATTAGGAGGCACGACAATAGAAGCAAGACCAATAATTTCATATTTACTAGGAAATTCTTTATCATGTGGTTGTCTATGAAATTTAGCAAAATTAAACTCATGAGACATATCCCCCAAACCAATAGTAACAACATCCTTTTTGCAATCTATCCTAGCATTAACAGTATTCAAGAAGGCTCTACCAAATATAATGGGACAAAAGTCATCTTGTGGGGGAACCAAGAACAAGAAAATCATCAGGATATTTAACTTTCCCACACAAGACTTCAACATCTCTAACAATCCCAACCGGTGAAATAGTATCTCTATTGGCAAGCTTAATTGTAACATCTATCCCTTCAATCTCAGCAGGTGCAATATCATGCATAATTTCTTTGTATAAGGAATGAGGTAATGCACTTGCACTAGCACCCATATCACATAAGCCATGATAGCAATGATCTCCTATTTTAACAGAAATAACAGGCATGCCTACATAGGTCTATGTTTATTTTTAGTGTCAGGTCTAGCAATTCTAGCACCTTCATCACAGAAGTAAATAACATGCCCATCGATATTATCGGCTAAGAGATCTTTAACCATAGCAATACTAGGTTCTACTTTAATTTTCTCAGGGGGTGTAGGTGTTCTAGTATTACTCTTACGAACCGCAGTTGAAGCTTTAGCATGATCCTTTATTCTAACAGGGAAAGGTGGTTTCTCAATATAAGTAGTAGGAACAACAGGATCAACATTATAAGTGATAGTCTTTTCTTCAGCTTTAATAGGTGCAACTACTTTTACTTCAATGGGAGGATTATATTTAAGCCACTTCTCCTTAGGGAGATCAACATGAGTAGCAAAGGATTCACAGAAAGAAGCTACTATCTCAGTCAAGTCCATATTTAGTGCTAAATTCACGAAAAACATTGGTATCCATAAAAGATTTAACACAATCAAACTTAGGTATTATACTTGACTCCTTACCTTCATCGAGATCCCAATCTTCAAAGTTGCATTTAATTCTTTCCAATAAACCCCATTTGAATTCAATAGTCTTCATCATAAAAGAACCAGTACAAGAAGTATCGAGCATGGAGCGATTATTGAGAGAAAGTCGAGCATAAATTTTTTGAATAATAATTTCTCTTGAGAGCTCATGATTGGGGCATGAATATAACATTGGCTTGAGCCTCCCCAAGCTTGAGCGATGCTTTCTCCTTCGTGAGGCCAAAAATTATATATATAACTACGATCATGATGAACCATATGCATAGGATAAAACTTCTGATGAAATTCCAATTTCAATTGGTTGTAGTTCCATGATCCCATATCATCACATAGCCTAAACCATGTCAATGCATTTCACTTCAAATATAAAGGGAAGAACTTCTTCTTGATAACATCCTCAGGCATACCTGCAAGCTTAAATAATCCACAAACTTCATCCACATAGATTAGGTGCAAATCGGGATGTAATGTTCCATCACCTGTGAAAGGATTAGTTAGAAGTTTCTCTATCATACCTGAAGGAATTTCAAATTAAGCATTTTTAGTAGGTTCGGTAGGTTGAGGAGCAACTCTTTGCTCTACTAGTCGGGGTGAAGATACCCCGAACAAGCCCCTCAAAGGATTATGTTCCATAGTAACAAGTGACAGTAAATTTCAGCACACTATATAAATTTTTCCTTGCCAAATTCCACCTACCAAAGGCGCTTCACTCCCCGGCAACGACACCAGAAAAGAGTCTTGATGACCCACAAGTATAGGGGATCTATCATAGTCCTTTCGATAAGTAAGAGTGTCGAACCCAATGCGGAGCAGAAGGAAATGATAAGCAGTTTTCAGGAAGGTATTCTCTGCAAGCACTGAAATTATCAGTAACAGGTAGTTTTGTGATAAGATAATTTGTAATGGGTAACAAGTAATAAATGTAAATAAGGTGCAGAAAGATGGCTCAATCCTTTTTGTAGAAAAGGACAAGCCTGGAAAAACTCTTATATAAAGAAAAAAACGCTCCCGAGGACATATGGGAATTATCGTCAAGCTAGTTTTCATCACGTTCATATGATTCATGTTCGGTACTTTGATAATTTGATATGTGGCTGGACCGGTGCTTGGGTACTTCCCTTCCTTGGAGAATCATCCCACTTATGATTAACCCCTCTTGCAAGCATCCGCAACTACAAAAGAAGTATTAAGGTAAACCTAACCATAGCATGAAACATATGGATCCAAATCAGCCCCTTACGAAGCAACTCATAAACTAGGGTTTAAGCTTCTGTCACTCTAGCAACCCATCATCTACTTATTACTTCCCAAGTCCTTCCCCTAGGCTCAAAGAATGGTGAAGTGTCATGTAGTCGACATTCACATGACACCACTAGAGGAGATACAACATACATCTCATCAAAATATCGAATGAATACCAAATTCACATGACTACTTATAGCAAGACTTCTCCCATGTCCTCAGGAACAAACGTAACTACTCACAAATCATATTCATGTTCATAATAAGAGGGGTATTAATATGCATAAAGGATCTGAGCATATGATCTTCCACCAAATAAACCAACTAGCATCAACTACCAGGAGTAATCAACACTACTAGCCACCCACATGTACCAATCTGAGGTTTTGGGAAAAAGATTGGATACAAGAGATGAACTAGGGTTTGAGATGAGATGGTGCTGGTGAAGATATGGATGGAGATTGACCCCCTCCCGATGAGAGAATCGATGGTGATGATTTCCCCCTCCTGGAGGGATGTTTCCCTGGCAGAACGGCACCGCTGGAGCCCTAGATTGGTTCTGCCAAGGTTCCGCCTCATGGCGGCGGAGTTTCGTCCCGTGAGTTTGCTTATGATTTTTCTGGGACGAAAGACTTCATATAGCAGAAGATGGGCATCGGAGGCCTGCCAGGGGCCCCACGAGACAGGGGGCACGCCCCCCACCCTCGTGGCCAGGGTGTGGGCCCCCTCTGGTTAATTCTTTTGCCAGTATTTTTTATATCTTCGAAAACATGCTCCCGTGAAGTTTCAGGACTTTTGGAGTTGTGCAGAATAGGTCTCTAATATTTGCTTCTTTCCCAGCCCAGAATTCCAGCTGCCGGCATTCTCCCTCTTCATGTTATCCTTGTAAAATAAGTGAGAAAAGGCATAAGTATTGTGACCTAATGTGTAGTAACAGTCCATAATGCAATAAATATCGATATAAAAGCATGATGAAAAATGGATGTATCAACTCCCCCAAGCTTATACCTTGCTTGTCCTCAAGCGGAAGCCGATATTGAAAAATATGTCCACATGTTTAGAGATAGAGGTGTCGATACTAGGTTAGGTCACTCTCCAAATGAATTGCTTCCAAGGGAACTCTATCTCTTAGAGGAATATCGTCCATCTCAGCATGGCACTTCTTCAACTGGGAAACGTGAAACACATCATGTACTCCTGGCAATCCTTCGGGTAACTCCAACTTGTAGGCAACTTCTCCCATACGTTCCAGAACTCAGTACGGTCCTACAAATCACGGGGCTAACTTTCCCTTAACTCCAAATCGTTTAATTCCTCGGAGCGGTGACACACGAAGATATGCTCTATCTCCAATCTCATAGACTACCTCCTTGCGTTTAGTATCGGCATAACTCTTCTGCCTGCACGGAGCTACCTTCAGTCTATCACGAATCAACTTAACCTTCTCTTTAGACTCCTTAATCAAATCGGGTCCAAACAACTGACGGTCTCCAACTTTATCCCACATTAATGGTGTCCTACACCTTCTTCCATAAAAAGCTTCGAAAGGGGCCATCTTCAAACTAGCCTGATAGCTGTTGTTGTATGAGAACTCTGCGTAGGGCAAATTATCGTCCCCACTAGAGCCATAATCGAGCGCACAAGCTCTCAACATGTCCTCCAGAATCTGATTGACTCTCTCGATCTATCCATCTGTCTGCGGATGAAAAGCTATACTGAACTCTAGCCTGGTACCCACAAGTCTGGTGCAATTGATTCCAAAACTTCGAGGTAAACTGGGTTGCTCTATCTGATACGTTGGTCCTTAGAACTCCATGCAGACATACGATCCTGGTCATATATATCTTGGCCAACTTCGCGCTCGTATAAGTAGTTTTCACTGGGATAAAGTGAGCCACTTTGGTCAAGCGATCAACTATTATCCAGATAGAATCATATCCCGATCGTGTCATGGGTAATCCTGTGATAAAATCCATGCCAAGTTTGTCCGACTTCCATTCCGGTATTGGCATAGGCTGAAGTAATCCTGCTGGCTTCTGATGTTCTGCCTTCACTCTCTGACATACGTCACATACTGCTACATACTCGGCAATATCCTTCTTCATACCCGTCCACCAGAAACGTTCCTTCAAATCCAAATACATCTTGGTGTTTCCGGGGTGAATCGAGTATGGTGAGTCATGAGCTTCCTGAAGTATTAACTTCCTGATCCCCGCATTATTCGGCACATATACACGATCCTCAAACCATAAAGGTTCATGCTCATCCTCACGAAATCCCTTGGCTTTTCCTTTGCTCATTTTCTCCTTTATCTCAACAATTTCCTTGTCATCCTTCTGAGCTTCTCGAATCTTTACCAATAGCGTGGACTGAACCTCCATTGCTGCAACAAAACCTCTTGGAACTATCTCCAAACGAAGTTCCTTGAGATTGCCGACTAACTCCTGCGGTAATCCTCCGCTTATGAGTGTATTGACATAACTTTTGCGGCTCAAAGCGTCTACTACGATATTGGCCTTTCCTGGATGATAATGTAGCTTCATATCATAATCCTTTATTAGCTCCAACCATCTCCTCTGCCAGAGATTCAACTCCTTCTATGTGAAAATAAATTTCAAACTCTTATGGTCCGTGTATACATCACAACGGTTTCCAATAAGAAAATGTCTCTAGGTCTTGAGCGCATGCACTACGACTGCTAAATCCAAATCATGCATTGCATAATTCAACTCATGAGATCGAAGCTCACGTGAGGCATATGAAATAACTCTTTCGTCTTGCGTAAGTACACCTCCAAGTCCTAGGCGAGAAGCGTCGCAATAAACTTGGAAATCCTTGCATATATCCGGAAGAATTAGCACTGGGGCTGTAACCAAACGTTTCTTCCACTCCTAAAAACTGGCCTCACATTCCTCGGTCCATTTGAATTTGTTGTCCTTCTTCAACAATTCCGTCATGGATTTCGCAATCTTGGAAAAATTCTCAATGAATCCCTATAATATCCTACGAGGCCCAGAAAATTGCGGATCTCTCCAACTGAGGTGGGTGCCAACCACTCAGTGACAGACTGAACCTTGGTAGGGTCTACTGCTATACCTTCTCCTGATATAACATGTCCAAGAAATCCAACTTCCTTCAGCCAAAATTCACATTTGCTGAACTTGGCATATAGCTGATGTTCCCCGAGCTTCTCGAGAACTAGTCGCAAATGTTCCTTGTGTTCCTCTTCATTCTTCGAGTACACCAATATATCATCAATGAACACCACAACAAACTTATCCAAAAACTCCATGAACACCTTGTTCATCATACTCCAAAAATAGGCAAGGACGTTAGTCAATCCAAAAGACATGATCGTGTACTCATATAGCCCATACCTTGTAGTAAAAGTTGTCTTGGGTATATCCTGTTCTCGGATCTTTAGCTGGTGGTATCCCGATCGAAGATCGATCTTGGAGAATACTTTAGCTCCCTGCAGCTAGTCAAACAAATCATTGACCATCGGTAGTGGGTACTTGTTCTTGATCGTCACCTCATTCAATGCTCGATAATCAACAACCATTCTCAAAGATCCATCATTCTTCTCAACTAAGAGCACTGGGGCTCCCCACGATGATGAACTTGATTGGATATAACCTTTCTCCAGTAACTCCTTAATCTGCTTCTTAATTTTCCAGATAATTTGCGGGTATCCGATACGGTCTCTTCGATATTGGTTCGGTGCCTGACAACAGCTCTATCAAAAATTCTATGTCTCGATCTAGAGGCATGCCTCGTAGTTCCTCTGGAAATACATCCGGGTAAACCTTCACAACAGGCACTTCTTCTTGAACAACTCCCGAGAGGGAATTTACTTGGGTCCTCCTTGGCGCATGCCTAGATACATACTTGATCCGTTTACCCTCCGGGGTGGTGACTAAAATTGACTTACTAGCACAGTCGATGTTTCCTCCATACATCGATAGTCAATCCATGCCTAGTATCACATCTAATCCTTGTGACTCCAAAATTATTAGGTTTGAGGGGAAAACATGCCTACCTATGGTCGACGACATTTGAAAACATCCTCTGCTTGCCATATACTCCGCTCTTGGCGAGCTTACTAACATAGGCGTCTTAAGGGCTTTGGTGGGAAGCTTAAACTTATCCACAAATCCCCTTGATATGTATGAATGCGATGAAACAGTGTCGAAAAGAACAATTGCAGTGAATGACTTAATCAAAAACTTACCGATAATTGCATCAGGCTGCTCTTCAACTTCCTCCACATTGACGTGGTTCACCTGACCTCTGGTGAAGGTGTTGGGCTTCTTCCCAGAGTTTCCATTTCCATTGCCATTCTTCAACTTAGAACAATCATTGGCGTAGTGTCCAGTCTTCCCGCACTTGTAACAAGTGACATGGCTCAGGTCCTTCTTAGCGGGTGTGGCTAGGTTGGAACGATTCTGGCTGTTGCTTCCTCCATTCCCATTCCCATTCTTAGGGCCATTGTGCTTATGCGAACTTCCTCCATTGTGAGTATGGCCTCCATGGTTATGGGTGTATCGTCCCGAGTTTGGGGTAAAACGAGGCTTCTGTTGGGCTCCAGTGTTGTAATTCGCCTGTCCATACTTCCTTTGGCAGCTCTCTATCTGCTGCTGCTTGCCTTCGATCATAAGAGCCCTGTCTACCAACTCCTGGTAGTTAGTGAATGTTGCCACCATCAACTGCATACTCAGCTCATCATTCAGCCCTTCCATAAACTTCTCCTGCTTTGCGGCATTTGTGGCCACATCATCTGTGGCATAGCGGGCTAACTTGCTGAACTCATCCACGTACTGCCCCACAGTACGATTTCCCTGGCGTAAGTTGCGAAACTCATGCTTCTTCATGCTCATAGCTCCGGTTGAGACATGGGCTGCGAGGAAAGCTTGCTGAAACTGATCCCATGTGACATCGGCTATGGGGAAAGTGGTTGTGTAATTCTCCCACCATGAGGTTGCGGGTCCATCCAATTGATGTGTGGCAAAGCGCACCTTCTTAGCATCTGTGCAACCTGCGGTGGTCAGATCCCTTCCAATCCCATGGAGCCAGTCATCAACAACAATCGGCTAGGTGCTACTGGAAAACACCAGTGGATTCAACTTCAGAAAATGGGCTAAGTTGTCCACTGTTGTTGTTGTTGTTGTTGTTGTTTTAACTAGCAACTGCATCAAGGCATTCTGCTGTTGGATCAACTAAGTGAGCTCCGGTGGGAAGACAAATCCGGGGTCACGTCTCGGAGGCATCTAATAGGTTTAGAGAGGTGAGAATAGAGTAGAGTGAGGTATAAAGGGAAAATCACTACCCATATGCACATGAGACAAACACATTCATTCACACCACTCAATTCAAACAAGATCATACAATCGATCTAAGCTACCGTTACAAAATACTCAGACTACTACTATATACATAGGGGAAATACTACTGATAATATGGTGGTCGACTAGAAATTTTGATCAGAGGAAGACTCCATGATATCTGCTCTAGCTTCGTCTTCATAATCATCATCACTATCGGGATCGGAGTCGGTGTCGTTGATGATGATGTAGTCTTCGGGGTGGTTGTCCTCCTCGGGTATGGGATCTCCCATGAATACTCCTAGCTTCTTCTTCAGGTCTTCATTCTTCTCCAGCAGCACTACAATTTCTTCTTTGTATCCATCGCGTGTAGACTTGAGTTCCTCTTCTAGCTCCATGTTACTGGTCATCACCTTCTTCATGTCTATCATGCTGGCGCACATCTGGTTCTCCTGACGGCGAATATGTTGGTTTAACTCCTGGATGTAGGCCGGAATGGACTTGTCCTTCCTGGTGCAAATCATCTCCCATTGCTCATCTCGGCGTTCACATATCTGGTAGATGGTGTCCATAAGATCCTTGTGGTATACTTTGCCGATGCGTCCCATGGCGATGTGGGCTGCCATGCTCTTTCCTAGACTCCAGGTTGGTGCATCAAAGGAAAACTCTATGGGCTCAGTAATTGGTGAGAATGTCCTTCCTGGAACATGTACTCGAATTGTCCAGTGCTCTTCTTTAGGTAGAGTGGCGGTGTAGGTCCCCGTGAAGCTGGTATTCCGATGCTCACTTACTTAGTGGCCTCCTTCAAGTGTCGTCCGAAAGGGGTGTCGTCATCCGGTTGAGCAAACTTGTTCCTTGGGTCCGCCATCTATAGAGTATAAAGTGGAGAAGAGTCAGAAATGAGTAGAGAAGAATGTCCTATGGTTCATCCTAGTGGTCGCGTCCAACAGTCAACTTGTGCTCTGATACCATCTTGTAGCGATCCGACCTCAAACGGTCAAATCTCTGTGTATAAGTGTCATCCCTGGATCGGTAATGCTGACACACATAGTACTCGAGAATTTATAACATAGTGCAATCACACACTTATTACATCGAATATCTCAAAGAGAGTACTTATTACAATAATATGGCTGAAGGCCATCTAAATAAGATAACTGCGGAAGCTTCGAGGGTAAATGAGTCCATCAACTCCAACGGTATAGCTGAGTGCATGACAACAACCTAGCACACCTTACTCCTCGTCTAAAAACTCTGCAACATAATACATTGCAGCCTGTGTAGGTCAGCACATGGAATATGCTGGCAAGACAACACTATAGAGCAATGAACAAGTAACAACTATAACTATATGCATATATGGCTGGTGGAGGCTCTATGGTTATCATTTGCAGAAAGCTAGTTTTTCCCTACAACAAAGGAATATATTTTATTTCACTACAAAGTTGGTTGAAAACATTGAGAATGGTAACCCCATCTCAATCCCAAATTAAAAAAATCAATAAGCCCACAAATTAATTAGGTAAAGTGATGAGATTAACATAGTAATTCAAGCACCAGATACTCAAGATGTTCATAATCGGGGACACGGCTAACCATGATTAGTTTGTACACTCTGCAGAGGTTTGCACAATTTTACCCACAAGACTCGATCTCCTCTGTTGTATTTCTCGCACTGCATGATGTTTGAGAAATGAATGACCGAGGCACAGTCTTTCCGAAGAGGTCCCCTTAACTGATAGATAGGCAGGTACACCTACAATCCCCCTACATCTGCTAGCCCATCATGGAATGGTTTCCCACAACTTACTTAACTATGACAGAGCCCATATTGGCTTGTGGCTGCACACGGAAGTTTCCAGCATGAATAACATAATGATCCCTTTGAGCCTGGGTGGCAAACCATAGGAAAAATCACACGAATACCCCGGGATTCTCCTTGGACAACACTGGATTCCCCAGGTGCCCACAAACCAATCCACCCAGATGTGTATTAAGGTAGCCACCTTAAGTTAAATCTTAATTAACAATAATATCTAACATCTGTCATGAATTCTCTCAAAACCAAACCACGTCTACGAGCATAGCATAGAAGTATAAGCATACATAGTAACTCCCAGGGTTTGAACAAAGGACAATAGGTTCTACCTCATCAACTACTTCCCAATACCCATAAGTATTCAAGTCCTAACCATGCAGTGTTTGAGGATTGAAACTAATGCATAAAAACTGGTTAATAAGGGATATGATCAAAGTGTTACTTGCCTTGCTGACGATCTGAAAACCCTAGTGACTCGTAGTAGCAAGCCTCGCACTCCGGAAACTCTATCGTGAATAAACAATGGCATACATAAGCACTCAATCATAATATTCAAGGGTAAAACTCAAGAGAAAAGATCCAAACTTAAAGTTCAACTGAAGAGCTTCGATTTGCAAAAAGAATCAATCGAATCGGAGCTACGAAACTCAAACTGCGATCAAAAGAAGTTCGAATTCAAATATTCTTGAAAGCAAATTTTAAATTGTCAAAAATCATGTTCAAGTTGGTTATCTGGAAAGAGGGTAACAATACAAAGATTTTGGCGTTGGTTTCACTGGATTTGGATAAACAAGCAAAAAGTAGCGAGGGTTTGAAGATCAGGGACTAATCTGTGATAAAAGTATTCGCAGATAGGTCCTAGCCGAAAAATAAAATAAAAAGAAAAACCTAACGAATGAACGTTCGCTAACAGACCTAAGCGAACGAAATTTTTTGCCACAGCGGATTAATGGACGGACGTCCGCTAATTAGAACCGATCGGAAAAACCGAGAAAAACCCTAACCCTAAAAATAAACCGAACAAAAACCGAACGATTTTTACCGGTTAACCAGAGAAAAACGACGGCGATGTCAATGGCGAGATCCGTCGCGGCTCCAGCGGTGGGTGGTGGGGAGGTGGCGGCGGGGCGGCTCGACCTTATAAAGAGCTGGGGGGGGGGGGGTTGTGCGAGGGGGCGACGGCAGGTGCGGGTCCAACCCGGACTCCCCTTGTCGGAGTCTGGCGCCAGCACGGGCGACGAAGGCGGCGTGGCGGCTGGGCCTGGCTCAGCTGCGCCTTTGGCCCAGTCGGGCGATGATTTTTTTAAATTCACGTGAAAGAAAAATCCTAATAAAATATAAAAAATTCTAAAAATACCAGAAACAATTTTCACCCTCCAAATCTAATATTTAGGAGAAGATGAACATTTTTCTGGCCTAATATGCAATTTTTAAAAAATGCATAATTTTCTAATTCAAATAAAATAGCAAATAAAATACCAATAAAATATTAATTTGATTTTAAAATTTCTTCTCCAATATTCATCTCTTTTGAAGAATTCATATTATCTTCTCTCATTTATTTTTATTATTGGAAATAATTGGAGAGAAAAATATTAAAATCAAATTGATCCTCTTTTCAAATTTGAAAAATTCAAATATGAAAATTTGTGAAATCTTCAACTCTCTCCTTGGGTCCTTGAGTTGCTTAAGATTTCTAGGATCACAACCAAATGCAAATGAAAATATGATATGCAAATGATGACCTATGTATAACATCCAAATTAAAAATTGGGATGTTACAACCGTCGAGGGGGTGAGGGGTCTCTCGCAGTGGGGATTGGAGGGAGATCTAGCCAGGAACCTCTCTGTTCGCTGGTTTCTCTCTATTCGAACCTCTATGTTTGTTCTAGATGTGCCTAATGATCTTATTTCTCTTCTTGTTCTGCAACTCATTTGCATCCTGGTAGAGAAGATAATCAAGCATGAATTTCCAAAAATCGAAGGTATAAACTGTTGTACATAGCTACCAGTTTGTGTTGTTTGCTATTATGCATGTATAATTGCTATGGAAAGTTAAAAACATTTGCTATGTACATCTGCCATGAACATGTATTTGATTATGATATTTCAATTGACATTGAGAAGGTTCATATCAATTTATTATTGTTTCAATGTTTCCTTGTAGATGGACAACAAGCAAAAGAGGCTTATTTTTGCAGTTGTGTCGTATATGCTTGTCTCAGTGATGACATTGGTAGTTCAGTCTAAAAAAAGGCATGTTGTCATATGTTATGGGCCAATAGATGAGAGGGATAGGATGAGAGGGATATGAAAGTTGTCCAAAATTTGGGGTTTCCCGCCCGAGTCAGGACCATAATCTTTTATGACGGTTGCCACATGCAATCCATCAACTACCATCAAATCTTGTCCGTTGAATCGCAATATTCTCTAAATTAAGGCCATTCAATCGGATTCACGGCGTGCGGTTATTTGCATTAGAATATAAAAACCGCACCGCCCCCCCTTTGTCTTGTTCACTTCCCTTTCTCCTCGCCTCCACTCCTCTGAAACCCTCTGATACGTCTCTGAGGTATCTATAATTTTTGATTGTTCCATACTGTTATATTATCATTCTTGGATGTTTTACAATCATTTTGTAGCAACTTTATATCATTTCTGGGGACTAACCTATTGACATAGCGCCCAGTGCCAGTTGCTATTTTTTTGCTTGTTTTCACTTCGCAAAAAAATCAATATCAAACGGAGTCCAAATGCAGCAAAGCTTTTTAGAGATTTTTTTCTGGACCATAAGACACCTGTTGGGCCAAAGAAGTACCATAGGGGGGCTCCCAGGGGAGCACAACCCACCAGGGCACGCCTGGGGGCCCAAGCGCGCCCAGGTGGGTTGTGCCCACCTCGGTGGCCTCCTGCACCGCCTCTTTGCTCTATAAATACCCCAATATTCCAAAAACCCTAGGGGAGTCGACAAAAATCAATTCCAACCACCGCAAGTTCCAGAAACCATAGATCCAATCTAGACACCATCACGGAGGGGTTCATCATCCTCACTCGTGCCTCTCTGATGATGCGTGAGTAGTTCATTGTAGACCTACGGGTCTGTAGTTAGTAGCTAGATAGCTTCCTCTCTCTCTCTCTCTCTTTTGATTCTCAATACAACTTGGAGATCTATTTGATGTAACTCTTTTTTGTGGTGTGTTTGTTGGGATCCGATGAACATTGAGTTTATGACCAGATCTATGTTTTTATCCATGAAAGTTATTTGAGTCTTTTGATCTCTTATATGCATGATTACTTATAGCCTCGTATTTCTTCTTAGAATCTTTGGTTTAGTTAGGCCAACTAGATCGATTTTTCTTGCCATGGGAAGAGGTGCTTTGTGATGGGTTCGATCTTACGGTGCTTGATCCCAGTGACAGAAGGGGAACCGCCACGTATGTATCATTGCTATTAAGGATAACAAGATGGGGTCTATTTCTACATAAATAGATCTTGTCTATATCATGTCATCATTCTTATTGCATTACTCCGTTTCTCCATGAACTTAATACACTTGATGCATGTTGGATAGCGGTCGATGTGTGGAGTAATAGTAGTAGATGCAGGCATGAGTCGGTCTAATAATCTTGGACATGATACCTATATAATGATCATTGCCTGGATATCTTCATGATTATTTGAAGTTCTATCAATTTCCCAACAGTAATTTGTTTACCCACCATATGCTATTTTTCTTGAGAGAAGCCACTAGTGAAATCTACGGCCCCGGGTCTCTTCTTTATTATATTTTCCTTCGCTATCTATTTTTATTTTCTTTTATTTTCAGATCTATTAATCTAAAAATACAAAAATACCTAGCCGCAATTTATTATTATTTATTTTATCTCATGTTCCCGTGAGATCTATTTATCCAATCTACTACAATTTTACCTATCTTTTTACCCGTGAGGGATTGACAACCCCTCTCTTACGTCGGGTTGCAAGTATTTGTTCTTTGTGTGCAGGAGCTGTTTACATGGTGTTGCGTGGTTCTCCTGCTGGTTCGATAACCTTGTTCTCATCACTGAGGTAAATACCTACCGTAGATGTGTTGCATCAACCCTTCCTCTTTAGGGAAATACTGACGTAGTTCAAGCTGCATCACCCTCGCCGTAGCGCTCCTCCTTGAGCTTGACCCCAACGACCTCTTCACCGCTTCACTGCTGGAAAGTGGTCACCGGAGTCTTTCCTCGCCGCCGCGGGACATCTCCTTCCCCGCGCCACCGTAGCTGTTGCACGCCACCGAGCTAGGGTACGTGCAGTTCGAACTCGGTCCTCCGTCCTTCCTGTTCGAGTTCGTTGATACTTCTCCATCGTATCTACTTTTCGAAACTCTTTTTCCCGTGTTTTGGACTCTAATTTGTATGATTTGAATGGAACTAACCCGGACTGACGCTGTTTTCAGCAGAATTGCAATGATGTTATTTTTCTGCAGAAATATAAGTTCTCAGACTAACCTAAAACTCCACGGAGATCAGTTTTGGAATAAATAAAAAATATTGGCGAAAGAATCAACCGAAGGGGACCCACACCCTGTCCACAAGGGTGGGGGGCGCACCCACCCCCCAGGGCATGCCCTCTGTCCTTGTGGGTCCCACGAGGCTCCACTGACCTCAACTCCAACTCCATATATTCATGTTCAGGGAGAAAAAAATCAGAGGGAAGGATTCATCATGTTTTTCGATACAGAGCCACCGCCAAGCCCTGTTTTTCATGAGGAGGCCAGATCTGGAGTCCGTTCGGGGCTTCAGAGAGGGGAAATCGTCGCCATCATTATCACCAATTTCATGATGCTCACCGCCGTGCATGAGTAATTCCATCGTAGGCTTGCTGCACGGTTATGGGTTGGATGAGATTTACCATGTAATCGAGTTAGTTTTGTTAGGGTTTGATCCCTAGTGTCCACTATGTTATAAGATTGATGTTGCTATGACTTTTCTATGCCTAATTCTTGTCACTAGGGCCCGAGTGCCATGATTTCAGATCTAAACCTATTATGTTTTTATGAATATATTTGTGTTCTTGATCCTATCTTGCAAGTTATAGTCACCTACTACGTGTTATGATCCGGCAACCCCGGAGTGACAATAGTCGGGACACTTCCCGGTGATGATCGTAGTTTGAGGAATTCATGTATTCAGTAAGTGCTAATGCTTTGGTATGGTACTCTATTAGGAGGAGGCCTTAATATCTCTTAGTTTCCAATAGGACCCCGCTGCCACCGGAGGGTAGGAGAAACTATATCATGCTAGTTCTTTTCCATAAGCACGTATGACTATATTCGGAATACATGCTTACATTATATTGATGAATTGGAGCTAGTTCTGTGTCACCCTATGTTATAACCGTTGCATGAGGAATGCCATCGGACATAATTATATGTCATTGATTCATTGCCTACGAGTTTGTTTCATATTAATCTTTGCACCGTTACTTTTCCGTTGCCACGATTATGATTGCTACAAAACTGCAACTGTTACTTTCGCCACTGTTACCGTTACTTCCATATTACTTTGCTACTAAATACTTTTCTGCAGATATTAAGTCTTTCAAGTGTGGTTGAATTGACAACTCAGCTGCTAATACTTGAGAATATTCTTTGGCTTCCCTTGTGTCAAATCAATAAATTTGGGTTGAATATTGTACCCTCGAAAACTGTTGCAATCCCTATACTTGTGGGTTATCAAGACCTTTTTCTGGCGCTGTTGCAGGGGAGCATAGCTCTATTCTCTGAGTCACTTGGGATTTATATCTGCTTATCACTATGAGGAATTTGAAAGATCAAAGAACTAAGATTTTTCCCTAAACTAAGAGGGGAGGTAAGGAACTGCCATCTAGCTCTGTACTTGATTCACCTTCTGTTTTGAGTAAACTCAAGACACCTACACCTTCTATTGATTCTGATATGTCACATGTTATTGATGATGCCACTTTTGCTATGCATGATGCTTATGATGAAACTACTTCTATGCTTGATGATACTGTGCCACTAGGTGAATTTCTTGATGAAGAACTTGCGAGGGTTAGAGAGAATGAAATTACTGAAACTAAAGATTATGATTCTCCCCCTAGATATGAATTGCCTCTTGTACCCGAGGGTTATTTATGGACGAGGAAACTGCTAGAGACTTTCTTGCTTGTAATGATAGAGATGATCTTAAGAAACTGTTAGAAAAGCTGAAATAAAAGTCTTTGAATGCTAGAATGCAATATGACCCTATGTTTTCTACTTCACCTATCTTTGTTACTGATAAGGATTATGCGTTCTATGTTGATCCTGAGATAATTACTTTGGTAGAATTTGATCCTTTCTGTGGTTATGAATCTGAAACTGTTGTGGCACATCTTATTAAATTGAATGATATAGCCACCCTATTCGCTCATGAGCTATATTCTCAAATTTTTTCCTTTCTCATTAAAGGGTGATGCTAAGCTATGGTTTAATTCTCTTGATCATGGTTGTGTGCGTAGTCCCCAGGATATGATTTACCATGTTTCTGCAAAATATTTTACTGCTCATGAGAAACAAGCTGCCCTGAGGGAAATATTTAACTTTGTGCAAATTGAAGAAGAGAGTCTCCCACAAGCATGGGGGATGCTCCTCCAATTACTTAATGCTTTGCCTGATAATCCTCTCAAGAAAAATGAAATAATTGATATCCTTTATAATGGACTAACCGATGCTTCCAAAGACCACCTGGATAGTTGTGATGGTTGTGTTTTCAGGGAAAGAACCGTTGAGCAAGCTGAATTGATATTGAATAATATATTAAGAAAAGGGGTATTTTATTTCTCAGTCCTGAAGATTTGCAAGAGGCAAAGAAATCTATGAAAGAAAAAGGTATTAAAACTGAAGATGTTAAGAATTTACCGGCTACTGAAGAAATACATGGTCTTGATAACCCGACACAAGTAGTAGAGGTAAACTCTCTCCATAGTTTTGATGAAGGTGATATTCCTCATAATAAGTCTGCTAGTCAATGCCTAGATGAGTTTGATAATTTTATTGCTAAACAAGAAAACTTCAATGCTTATGTTAGTAGACAATTGAAACGTAATGCTTACATGCTTGACCACTTGCGTGATTATATGAGTAGAACTGTTAATGATCTTAAGCTTATTAGTAAACATGCTTCCATGGTTACAACTCAAGTAGAACAAGTCCTTAAGGCACATGATGATTTGCTTAATGAGTTGAATAGTAAGAACAATGATAATGTTGTTGGTTATGACTAGAGGTGGTAAGATGACACAGGAACCTTTGTATCCTGAAGGCCATCCTAAGAGAATTGAGCAGGATTCTCACAGAGTTAATATTGATGCACCTAGTCCTAGTAATAAAAAGAAAAATAAAACCAATAGGACTTTGCATGCTGGTGAACCTATTATAGACACACCTGAGAATCTTAATGATATTTCTATTTCTGATACTGAGACACAATCTGGTAATGAACATGAACCTAGTGCTAATATTAGTGATGATGTTCATGTTGATGCTCAACCTAGTAATGATAATGATGTGGAGATTGAACCTGTTGTTGATCTTGATAAACCACAATCAAAGAATCAACGTTATGATAAGAGAGACTTCATTGCTAGGAAACACGGGAAAGAAAGAGAACCATGGGTTCAGAAACCCATGCCCTTTCCTCCTAAGCCATCCAAGAAAAAGGATGATGAGGATTTTGAGCGCTTTGCTGAAATAATTAGACCTATCTTTTTGCGTATGCGTTTGACTGATATGCTTAAAATGCCTCCTTACGCTAAGTATATGAAAGATATTGTTACAAGTAAAAGAAGGATATCGGAAGCTGAAATTTCCACTGTGCTTGCTAATTATACTTTTAAGGATGGAATACCAAAGAAACTTGGAGATCTAGGAGTACCAACTATACCATGCTCCATTAAAAGAAACTATGTTAAAACTGCTTTATGTGATCTTGGAGCCGGTGTTAGTGTTATGCCTTTCTCTTTATATCGTAGAATTGAATTGAATAAGTTGACACCTATTGAAATTCCTTTGCAAATGGCTGATAAATCAACTGATATACCCATCGGTATTTGTGAGGATATGCGTGTTGTGGTTGCGAACATTATTATCTTAATAGACTTTGTTATTCTTGATATTACCGAGGATGACAGTATGTCGATCATCCTTGGTAGACCCTTTTTGAATACTGCAGGGGCTGTTATTGATTGCAACAAAGGCAATGTCACTTTCTATGTTAATGGTAACGAGCATACGGTACACTTTCCAAAGAAACAACCTCAAATTCATAGTATCAATTCTATTGGAAAAATTTCAACTATTACTATTGGAGGTTTTGAATTCCCTCTCCCTACTATCAAAACGAAATATGATATTCTTATTGTTGGGGACATGCATATCACCATCGAGGTAACCTAGTGTTATTTGAAAATTTTCCAGTTTCATATCACTCGGAAGAAGTTTGTTAATAAGACTTGATCAACCTTGTTAAGGGATTCCCTTTGATAGGCATGAGATGGATGAATTTAGAAGGCACAACTCTTTGTACCTATCTTTTACTTTCTGTTATGTTGATTAAATAAAGCAAAAATAGTATTTTCTATCTATTTTTTGAATTATCACAGAAATAAAAAATGTCCCAAAAATAAAAGTTCTCCAAATGCCCTGAAAATTTAGTATGATTTTTTATAGAATATTTGAGAATTTTTGGCAGTGAACACACACCAGGGGGCCTCACCGGTGGGCCACAAGGGTGGACGGCGCGTCGTACCCCCTGGGCGCACGCCCCGACCTTGTGGGCCCCACGTGGCCCCCCTCCACTTATTCCAACACCATCCACTTAGTCTTCCTCCAGAAAAAAATCACTCCATAGCTCAAACCCGTGTTCTTGCTCATTTTGCTGCCATTTTTGATCTCCTTGCTCAAAGCTCCATTCACAAAACTACTTTGGGGGATTGTTCTTTGGTATGTGACTCCTCCAATGGTCCAATTAGTTTTTGTTCTAGTGCTTTATTTATTACAAATTTTTGCTGCTGTGGTGACCCTGTTCTTGAGCTTGCATGTCAAATTTATAAGGTCCAAAGTAGTTTTGATGCATGATATAACCTCTAGACACTTGTAGGAGTAGTGGCTATCAATATTGTTGAGTTTGGTTCACTTTTATTTCGAGTCACTAAAAATTTTAGAAATTTTTCAGAGGAAGAAAAATGTCTAGGAGAATGTACGAAGGTGGTTCCTCGAGGAAGCAAGCACCGAGGCTCGCGATACGTGAACCGGAACTTGAACCACCAAGGGAAGCTCAAGTGCGGCCTTGTGAATGGTCGTCGGATGAATTTATGGTTCGTGCAGGTTTCAAGGATGAGTTCTATGCATACATACAAAATGCAAGCCTTGAGGACTTCTTGCCAGACAAGTGCCTACAATATTATTATCTCACCGATTCCTTTGTGCAGTGGTTTGAGTTTTCATCTAAGCACAATACTCATACTGTCCTGTTTGATCTTTATGATGAATCTTATACCATGGACCTAGAAGATTTTTGTGGTGCATGCAAAATTCCACAGTGGGGCATTCTTAGTGAGCCTCAAAAATCTGAATACAATGATTTCCTTGCTAGAATCACTGTAGGTGAAACTAGAAATATCACACAAGCCACCATAGGGAGCATTCATTTCCCTGCCATACATTATTTTGCTCTCTTTATAGGAAGATGCATTAATGGTAAGCATGAGCGTTGCCACCTTTGTGTTCCAGATCTTAGTGTCCTCAAGTGTATGGTGTTAGGTGATAAGCGATATAACTTGGGGGCTATTATTGCGAGGATGTTACATCTTAATGCTAAAGACGGAGATTTATTTGGTGGGATTTATGTAACTCATTTAGCTAATTATCTGGGTGCACCCATAAGAGGGTATGATATTGATTTGCCACCTGCTTTTCTAGATTATGACGCTATGGTACGCTACCAGTTTCTTGAGAGGAACGAATAGTCCCTCGAGTATGGACTAATCTTTGACAGACGACGTGCCATCCATATTACCCTTCCTGCTCCTGCCTTCTTTAACTTTTAGGTAAATGGGAGATATTTTATAACCATAGAGGAGGCAAACGAGTATGAGAGAACAGCGAAGGCTGCTCACCTCCAGGAGGCAGCTCGCCAAGCAGTAGCTGCCGCAGCACACTATGACCGCAAGTATGATTTTGGATATCATCCAGGCCAGTGGTGTCCCTAGACCAACATAGGCCAAAAGCCTAAGCTTGGGGGAGTACGTATTTTGCACCGACATTACATTCATGTTCACACACTCATTCCAGTTGTCGGTGTTCATACTTTTTCATTGTATTATCCATGTCAATTTATTTCTTTTTATCGTTTTCTTCTTGTGTGTTTGGTAAACTTTGAGAAACAAAAAGAATTAGTTGTAGTTTATTTCCTTTCTATGCATGCTGAGTAGTAGTATTAAAAGAAAACCCAAAAAGATTTCTCACTCTTCTTTCGTTTATTCGGAGCTTTCCCGTGCAAATACTTTTTCTTGTTCTTGTTTTACTTTCTTCAAAAAAAAACAACAACCCCAAAAATATTTATGTGTGTTTCTTTGAAATTCTTTTATTTTCTTTGGGGGTCAAGAGGAGAAGACCACTGTCGGTGTCAAAATCGGCAGATCTCGGGTAGGGGATCCCGAACTGTGCGTCTGAGGACCGAAGGTAATAGGAGACAGGGACATGATGTTTACCCAGGTTCAGGCCCTCTTGATGGAGGTAATACCCTACTTCCTGCTTGATTATCTTGAATGAGTATGATTTTTACAAGAGTTGATCTACCTCGAGATCTTAATGGCTAAACCCTAGATGTCTAGCCTGTATGATTATGATTATCCTTGCCTCTACGGACTAAACCCTTCAGTTTATATAGACACAGGAGGGACCTATCGTTGTACAGAGTCGGTTTACAGAGAAAGGAATCTTCATATCCGAACGCCAAGCTTGCCATCCACGCAAAGGAGAGTCCCATCCGGACATGGGAGGACGTCTTCTGTCTTGTATCTTCATGTCCCATTAGTCCGGCCCACGTCACATAGCCCGAAGGCCCGAGGACCCCTTAATCCAGGACTCCCTCAATAGCCCCTGAACCAGGCTTCAATGATGATGTGTCCGGCGCGCAGATCGTCTTTGGCATTGCAAGGTGGGTTCCCCCTCCGAATACTTCAAAGTAGTCCTCGAACACAAAAAACGTGTCCGACTCTGCAAGACGGGCACCACACATAGCCACTAGGAGTATAATATTTCACAAGTCCCATCTACTGGTCCGGTCATTATTTCGAACCGCTTTTTAGCCTCCCACTCCATGTTTCGAGGTGCAATTTTCATTGGCACGTCTTTTCAAAGCAGAGATCGTGTCCCCTTATCACGGGATTCTCATCAATACAGGCGTGGCTAATCCAACCGCGCCGTCCGCACGCCCCTTGGGGAATAGGTGAGTTTTAAGGCGAGTGGGGAGGTGCTTGATATTCGCTGCCTTTATAAGAGGATAAGGATCCGCTCTTTCACCCACGCCTTCTTCCTCTCTTCCCATCTGTTCTCGAGCTCCAGCTCCCAAGCTTCCATCCTTTCCGCCTCCAAAAAGCACTCTGACCATGTCCGGATCTGGAACGCAGGGCAAGTGGATGGCCTCCTCCGTCATGGAGGGGAACATCATGGAGCTTTGGGAAGCGGGGTACTTGGCCCAGGGAATTGCCCACAGGCTTTCGAGCAAGGGGTAGATCGTCCCCACCCCGGAGCCCAACGAGAGGGTGGTATTCATCCCCCACTTCATCCGCGGGTTAGGATTTCCCTCCACCCCTTCGTCTGTGGACTCATGTTCTATTACGGGCTAGATTTCCATGATCTAGCTCCGAATTCTTTCCTCAACATCTCGACATTCATTGTCGTGTGCGAGGCCTTCCTCTGCATCCCACCCCACTTCGGACTATGGCTAAAGATATTCAATGTGAAGCCGAAAGTGGTCGATGGTCAACATGCAGAGTGCGGAGGTGCCATGGTGAGCAAACTGTCCAATGTCACATGGCCCACTGACACCTTTGTGGAGACTGTTGGTGTCAAAACCGGCGGATCTCGGGTAGGGGGTCCCGAACTGTGCGTCAAGGCCGGATGGTAACAGGAGACAAGGGACACGATGTTTTTTTACCCAGGTTTGGGCCCTCTCGATGGAGGTAATACCCTACTCCTGCTTGATTAATATTGATGATATGGGTAGTACAAGAGTAGATCTACCACGAGATCAAGGAGGCTAAACCCTAGAAGCTAGACTATGGTATGATTGTTGTGTATGGAGTTGATTCCCTACGGACTACAACCCTCCGGTTTATATAGACACTGGATAGGGTTTGGGTTACATAGAGTCGGTTACAATGGTAGGAGATCTTGAATATCCGCATCGCCAAGCTTGCCTTCCACGCCAAGGAAAGTCCCATTCGGACACGGGACGAAGTCTTCAATCTTGTATCTTCATAGTCCAGGAGTCCGGCTGAAGGTATAGTCTGGCTACCCGAACACCCCCTAATCCAAGACTCCCCCAGTAGCCCCCGAACCAGGCTTCAATGATGATGAGTCCGACGCGCAGATTGTTCGGCATTGCAAGGCGGGTTCCTCTCCAAATCTTGTGTACCTGTAGGAATAATGTCCGATTTTTGTAATGTAGTGCTCCTCGGCTTCCACGCCCAATAATGACCGTCTTCCATGTGTTCAAATGAATGCGAAAAGCCGGGGTGTTTTTACATCCACACCCCTAGCCATATAAACGAGCCGCCTATTTAACGGGATGGGGATTTAGGTCCAAACCACATCTTCTCCTTTTTGCGAGTTATCATCAGAGCGCTTCCAGCAAAGGTCCATTCCAACATGACCAGCCGTCGCAGCTCCTCCCCTCGCCCCTCCGGTCCCAAACCCGGGGACTCGGAGAGTTGCACCATCCCGCATAGCGAGTTAGCATCACTTCAGGCCAAGGGATTTCTCCCTCAGGCATACATGGTCCCGGTCCGAGCCGGTCTCGCCACCTATAATGGCGGAAAACAAGCGGAGAGCACCCCCAATCCTTCTAAAGGAGAGCGGGTGTGCCTCGTCCCCTATATAATAAGGGGACTAGGATTTCCAATTCACCCATTTCTCCACGGGCTTCTGGAGTTCTACGGCCTCCAGCTGCACAACCTCACGCCCGCCTCCGTATTGCATATTGCGGGTTTCGTCGCCCTTTGCGAGCTATTTTAGGCGTTGAGGCTCATTTCGCGCTGTGGAAGAGGTTATTCTGCCTGGTGCCCCGTTCTAAAGAGGGGTCTATATACCAAGTGGGTGGAGCCGAAGTATGGTGCATCGCCGGGACCGGATACCTATCCGGAACCCCGAAGAAGGCATCCGAGGACTGGCCTTCGGAATGGTTTTATATAGATGACGTCCCGCTACCGGACCCTATCTGGGTCGGTCTCCCTGAGTTCAACAGTGCTCCATTGAAGAAACGCTTGAGCTGGCGTCCGCGGAGCTCTCAGAGAGAAAGCGACAGAGACGTCCTTTACCTGATGGGCCGGATAAGCCTGTTGGCTCATTCCGTTCTAACCATGATTGGAGTCATGGCCGCATGCATTATGCGGGGGGTGCAGCCACTTCAATATAGAGGCCACCCCATGTGGGATTTCAACGGGGAGGATGAGGCCACCCGTTACGGTCGTAAGGGGCCGGCTTCAGCTGCCGCCCTAGTAAAGATCTTATCCTCTTTGTACAAGGGAGAAAAGGAGGAATTCCTCCGCGTCAACCCGCAGGCCGGATTTACTATGTACAATCCTCCAATTTGGGTAAGTGAACAACTGCGCTTGCCCGTTTGTTTTATACTCCCATGGTTAGATATGTAGTCTAACGACTTCAATGCAGGAACGGCGACAGGTAGTAAAGGATATAAACAGCCGCCCTCCACAACCCGAGGACCCAGAACGGTCCCTCGATCCAGACTCCGAAGAGGATCCGGACATATCGGTGGAGCTTATCGACGGGGTGTTCCATCAGCTAAGCAAGGACGATACCTTGGTAGCCATCACGGCTGATTACCCAGGGTTAATCCCGGCCTCCTAGGTGACAGAAACCGGAGTCTCATTCCCTTGAGAGAGATTCCACTCTCATGTATTCCGGTGTTTCTGACGACAACCGTGTTTTGCAGGGGAGATTTCCGAGGCAAGAGGCCGAACCTGCGGCGGCTAGCCAACGAGGGGCCGCAGGGCCCGTTGGGGCAAAAAGGAATGTAGTCCGGACTGAGATGCCGGTGCAAAGGTATAGCGCACCCTCTATTTCCCTGGTGTTATTCTGTCAGGGCATATTAACATTCGTGCTATCTTCAGAATGAAGAGACCTCGCCGGACTACATCCGGAGAGGTTGCCAATCGCGCCTCCACCAGCCAGGCTCCAACGTCTGGCCAGGAAGCGGAAGCGAGCACAGGGCACGCACCGGACGCTCCTCCGACAAAGGATGCGGACAGGCTGTCTGCCACAAATTCTGAAGTGGAGAGTGCCATGAACCACAGGCTTCGCCGGATAGTTCTACGCGACGCTTGTTTCTCCCAAGAGGCTTTAGATGCCTTTAATTCAGGAGATGCGTACCTCCGTGCCGCTCAAAATGGTTTAGCCAGAGCCACGGAGCAGTATGTAAAAGACATATGGGTAAGAAAATTTAGGTCAAATATATATATACCAGTAGCCCCCGAGACTTGAAACAGTTAGAGCAACTGATTTAAGGATAATTTAATATGCAGGTTCTTACAGAGAAGAATACTGTACTGTCCCAGGAGCTGGAAAAGTGCAAGGCCCAACTAGAGGCCGCACTAGCCGCAGCAGGGGAGCCCAAAGAGACCCCCTCAGGTAAGATACACTTTGAAAGATTAGTATTGTGCGGTGTGGGTGCAAATCTGACAAATCATGTTGCAGATGGCGCCGGACTCAATCCGGAAAAGCAACAACTCTTACTCCGGCTAAAGGCCGGTGAGAGTACGTTGACAAAGGTGAGGCGAGAGAAGAATGATCTTCAGGATGCCAACACCAGGCTAGACGTCGAACTTAAAGATGTTCGTGGCCAGCTGTCGGACTCCACGAAGGAGAATCAGAGGCTTCGATGCGGCATATTTAGTAAGTGCTTGAACGAACATTGAAAAAAGAGTTCGGCGAGGAAGTCAACTAAGAGAGTAATGTATGTAGGTATGATCACAGGTCGTCCTGCAGAGGAGATGCCCGGTTCTACGGGTGACCTTCTTCCCGAACTCATGTAACTGCACGAGCAAATACGGCAGGCGATGCGAGGTGTTGCCCAAGCCTTATGGCCTGCCCACTCCATGCCCGAGGGCCTTGGAGAGCTTGCGGAGAAGCTGAAGGGAGCTCAGCGGCGCTTCCGGTTGTGGAAGATATCGGCCTGCCGACAAGGCGCTAGGGAAGCCTAGGCCATGGTGAAGACCCGTTTTACGAAGTCTGACCCAAACCACATGGCTGAGGTCGGACCAGTGGGGCCTGACGGGAAGGAGATCCCTGTGAGCTTAGTATACGGCCAAGTATAGTTGGTCGCGAAGTATTCCCAGCAGGACTGTAAATTAGCCAGCCTGTTAGATGGTATAGAAGAGGAATACAATCAGTCAGAATGACTATGTAATTTTGAATTGACATGTGTAATGCCTTCTAGCCGGATTGTAGATCGTTTGTCGTTGCCGACCTTTTCGCTTCAACCTCGAGACCTGACGGTCCGGAGTGTGTCCGAATACCATAGCGGTTATATAAGAACCATGGTATGCGTGGAGACCAGGCATAGGGGTCATTAGTGCTTTATCAGACAAGTGCCCAACTAGTTATGTTATATTACATGGTTAGTAAGAAACATCTTCCACAGAGAATAGTTCCGTTAGGGGTTCCTTTCGCTGGGAGGCATGCCCTAAAGTGCATGTCCGGACTGCGTAAAAAGACGCAGAAAAAGCATCCGGGGGTGCATAGAATGAGTAAAAAGATCATCTTTTATCTCACCGACCGAATATTCCCTTAAGAACGCTAGCTTTCGGCTTCACCCAGTCTGAGGTACACATCCGGCTGACCTGGCAGTAACAATCAAAGAGGTGCTCCCTTTATTGCCTAGCCGAACAATCAGCAACGTAGGGGTAAGCACAGGAGCCAGGCAACCCAGCTTGGCCAAAACTTAAGTCATATCGATGCATATAATGGTGAAAAGAAAGGTACATGCGGAAGTTTGACGCATGTGTTGGGCGTGAAGCCCGTATAAATAAGCTTCTGTTAAAGAAGCCCCCAGGTTTAATGAGCGCGAGTGGCGCGTCACTAGATGAGCCTTTAAGGGCTATGAAAGAAAAGAGGGGAAGGAGAGAAATGTAAGACAGAAAAATGCAAAAAATGGACAGAGGAAGGAGACGAACACAAAGTCCGGCGCTAGGCATAGAATCTTCGAAGATGGGTGGCGTTCCACGGGTTCGGCTCGAGTCGGTTATCCGACGCATCTCGCAGGCGGTACGCCCCGCCAGTCAGGACTTGGTCGATTATGAATGGACCTTCCCACTTGGGCTTGAGTTTGTCCTTTTTCTTACCCGGCAGGCGTAGAACTAGTTCGCCAACATTGTATTTTTTGGCCGTACTTCTCTGCTTTGATATCTTCGGGCCTGTTGTTGATAAAATGCGGAACGGGCTTTTGCCACGTCACGCTCCTCCTCCAGGGCATCCAAGTTGTCCTGCCGATCGAGCTCGGCTTCTCTTTCTTCGTACATGCGCACTCTAGGTGAGTCATGAATTATGTCGCAGGGCAGAACTGCCTCTGCGCCGTACACCATAAAAAATGGTGTGTATCCGGTGGTGCAATTTGGCGTGGTCTGCAGCCCCCATAGCAGGGAGTCGAGCTCCTCTACCCAGTGCGTGTTAGATTCCTTGAGGGACCGCACCAGTCTGGGTTTAATGCCGCTCATGATAAGACCATTTGCACGTTCGACCTGGCCGTTGGTTTGTGGGTGATAGACGGAAGCATAATCGAGCTTGATGCCCATGTTTTTGCACAAGAGTTTTACCTCGTTGGCGGTAAAGTTTGTACCATTATCGGTTATGATGCTGTGGGGAACGCCATAATGGTGTACAACCCCGGATATGAAGTCTATCACAGGTCTGGGTTCGGCCGTTTTAACAGGCTTGGCTTCTATCCATTTGGTGAATTTATCCACCATGACCAGTAAGTATTTTTTCCTATCGGTCCCACCTTTAAGGGGTCCGACCATGTCAAGCCCCCAGACCGCAAAAGGCCAGGTGATGGGTATAGTTTGGAGTACGGTGGGTCGCATATGGCTTTGGTTGACAAAAAGTTGGCAACCAGCGCATCGTTGGACTAGGTCCTGAGCGTCTTCCCGGGCCGTCGGCCAATAAAAGCATGTACGGAAAGCCTTGCTAACAAGGGACCAAGCAGCGGCGTGGTGACCACCGAGTCCAGCATGAATTTCAGCCAGAAGGTTCCGCCCTTCCTCTTCGGAGATGCACCTTTGAAGGACTCCGGTAGTTCTTTTCTTATAAAGCTCTCCCTCATGGACTCTATAGGCTTTATATCGCCGCACTATGCAGCGGGCCTCGTTTTGGTCCTCCGGGAGTTCCTGCCTAGTAAGGTAGGCTAGGAATGGTTCTGTCCACGGGGCGATGACCGCCATTATTACGTGGGCTGAAGGTGTAATTTCATTGGCAGAGCCTCCAATTGTGTCAGATTGTTCAGCGTCGAGTGGTGCAGATGGGTCCGGGCTGTTATTTTCGGGTTCCCCCTCCCATGCTACGGATGGCTTGAACAATCTTTCCAAAAAGATGTTGGGGGGGACTGCATCGCGTCTTGCTCCGATGAGTGCCAGGACGTCTACTGCTTGATTGTTTTCTCGGGCTATATGGTGAAACTCCAGCCCTTCGAACCGAGCTGACATTTTTAGGACGGCGTTGCGGTAAGCTGCCATTTTTGGGTCCTTGGCGTCGAAGTCTCCATTTATTTGGGATATCGCGAGGTTTGAATCCCCGAGTACCTCTAGGGGCTGGATACCCATGGATACTGCTATCCGGAGGCCATGTAGGAGGGCCTCATATTCGGCTGCATTGTTGGAATCCATGTACATGATCTGGAGCACATATTGGACTGTGTCTCCTGTGGGGGACGTCAGGACGATGCCAGCCCCCAGTCCGGCCAACATTTTGGAGCCATCGAAATGCATAATCCAGTTTGAATATGTGCCGTACTCTTTAGGGAGCTCGGCCTCCGTCCATTCTGTGACGAAGTCGGCCAAAACTTGCGATTTAATAGCTCGCCGTGGCTTAAAGCCTGCGTTTAAAACGCTCTTGTTCGGTGGGGTCTGATGGTATGACGAATTCGTCGTCATCGAGGCTTGCCTCGTCTTCGGAGGGAGGCGCATAGTTATCATCCTCGACCTCTCGGTCTGTCGCTCTCTCTTGAGGGCTAGCTTCTCCATCTTCCTGTGCCGAATCTTGCTGAGGTGGGTGTTCTTCAGCGTTATCCAGGGTAATATTATCTCCCGTGCCGGAATCACCGTTTTTGCTTTGGCGGGATTTAGAGCGGCGGCGCCGCTGATGCCGGCGCTTCGGCTGTTTCTTGGGGGCGTCATCCCCCACTGTTCCATCGCCATCTCCATCTTTTGGAGTATCCACCATATATATGTCATATGACGAGGTGGCCTTCCAGCGCCCTACAGGTGCTGGTTCCTGTTCGTCTCCTACATCGTCGTCCATGCCGTCGATGTCTTCGGAACTGAAGTCAAGCATGTCGGTTAGATCATCGACAGTGGCTACAAAGTGGGTGGTGGGTGGGCTTTGAATTTCCTTATCGTCCGTATCCCACCCTCGCTGACCGTAGTCCGGCCAGGGCTCTCCGGATAAAGAGAGAGACTTAAGAGAGTTCAGGATGTCACTAAAAGGCGAATGCTGAAAGATGTCTGCGGCGGTGAACTCCATTATCGGCGCCCAATCGGATTCGATTGGCAGGGGCGCGGGGGGTCCGGAGTCCGGGGAGGAGTCCGGATCCTTGGAGTCACGGGCCATGCGGAGTGCGGGGCTGGAGTTCGGCTCGATCGCCTCTGAGATCGCAGCCCCTGAGGCAGCGTCTAATCGCAGATCCGCGATAGGCGCAGTATGCTCCAAATCAATGGTCCAAACCGATGCGTATGCAGCCTCCAAGGCACTGTTCGGCGGCAGAGCTATATCATACCCATCGAGACAGTGCGGCGCGCTTGGCTGTGGCTCGAATCCGTCGAAGATCATGTCCCCGTGGATGTCAGCCGTGTAGTTTAGGCTTCCAAACCTGACCTGATGGCCAGGGGCGTAGCTTTTGATCTGCTCCAGGTGGCCGAGTGAATTGGCCCACAGAGCGAAGCCGCCGAAGACGAAGATCTGTCTGGGGAGAAAAGTTTCACCCTGGACCGTATCGTTGTTGATGATCAAAGGAGCCATCGGGCCTAAAGGCGACGACATAGAGGAACTCTCAATGAAAGCACCAATGTCGGTGTCAAAACCGACGGATCTCGGGTAGGGGGTCCCGAACTGTGCATCAAGGCCGGATGGTAATAGGAGACAAGGGACATGATGTTTTTTACCCGGGTTCGGGCCCTCTCGATGGAGGTAATACCCTACTCCTGCTTGATTAATATTGATGATATGGGTAGTACAAGAGTAAATCTACCACGAGATCAAGGAGGCTAAACCCTAGAAGCTAGCCTATGGTATGATTGTTGTGTATGGAGTTGATTCCCTACGGACTACAACCCTCCAATTTATATAGACACCGGATAGGGTTAGGGTTACATAGAGTCGGTTACAATGGTAGGAGATCTTGAATATCCGCATCGCCAAGCTTGCCTTCCACGCCAAGGAAAGTCCCATCCAGACACGGGACGAAGTCTTCAATCTTGTATCTTCATAGTCGAGGAGTCCGGCTACCCGAACACCCCCTAATCCAGGACTCCCTCAAAGACCATCAAGGGGTGGCAGCAGCAGTGGTTCTATGTCACTAAGCCCCGTGACACCACTTGGGTCGTGGCTCCCGAATTCATGTCCGGGCCCCCAATGTGGCTTACCTCCTGGCTAAAAAAGGGCCTGGACTAGTCGTCGTCAGACGAGATATCAGCGTTGCAGGCGCGCGTCAAGAGCATGGTGGACAAGAACATCAAGCTCGTCAATGTGATCCAGGTGATGCTTTTTCGCTGAATCCTTCCCTGCCAAAGCCGGACTTGCCAATTGTGGGAGTTTGATCCAGCCAAGCACCAAACCATGTGACAGTTCTTCGGCTCCATGCACGAAGGTATCTGGAAGGTGCTTTTCTAGGCCAATCAGACATGGTCGCAGATGTCCGAGGACTGTGGATACAACCTAACCGATCTAGCTAGTCCGGTAAGTTCTTCATACTTCAAGGTGTATCTCTTCCTGTGCATTCAAGGAAGATGTCTAAGTTTCTCCGTTTGTATTTTTAGAGCTGGATGAAGAAGGCGGAGCGGATCCGGTGTCCGGCTCCGCTGCCCGAAAACCCTGCCATCCCGCTCCTGACGAAGCTGCTGGTTCCGGCCCTACCAGGCGCCGTAGAAGAAGGCCAAGAAGAAGGGCCAGGAGACAAGAGGCGGCCTCCGCCATAAAGTCACTTCGGACGCAACATCCGAAGACGCGGAAACCCAGTCCTCCCCCGCCGGGAATGACAAGGAGGAGGAAAGCAATTCTCCCCCCGAGGGGGGAAGGAAGAAAAGGACGGCCTCCATGGATCTGGAGGCGGAGGCGTCCAAGAAAGGGAGAGTCTCCCTTGCGGACGATTCCGAATCAGACACCGATAGCAGCCCTGAGTGGCGTCCTAGAGAGAAGCCCCTGGCCAGATCGTAAGTACTCAAAGGCACTTACACACATATATATCCGGCTCCTTTACTTCGTGGCTTTAATATGTTGGATCATGTGCTCCAGTCTGGCTCTCGTCCACCTCCAGCTATCCTCATCTTCCGGGAATTTGCTTGATCCCAATGTGATGGACAGTGTGTCGCTTCCGCCGGCCTCCGCCCCCAAGACTACGGACGACACCGAAGTGTTGTCCCAAAGGACCCTGCTAGGCCAGGGAGAGGTACAAGAGGCCGCCGAGGTGGCGCCAGAGGGTGGTACCTCGACCGCCGGACACATGGGGGAGCAGACCCCCTGGAGACTGGCGATGGGTGCCATACCCAATTCGGCCCCCAGCCAAATACTATTTCGGAGGCCCGTACGACTCTGGAATCAGGTAAGTAGCCTCCTACGAAAGAAGGAGGTGCACCTATTCCGCCGGTGACCTCTGTCCATCCAGCGGCACCGGATACTCTACTAGAAGCGCTCCAAGGTGCTTCCATTGTAGAAGAACACCATATCCTTATGGGTACGGTGGTTGAGAGGGTTCATTCCGCTAAGAGTGGACTGACCGAAGCCTGCGCCAGCCTTCTAATAGGCTTTGAGGTACATGATGCAATTATGCAAAAAGAACACCGTAGTACGGACATTAGCCCCTAAGACTCTGTGCGGTGTTCGAAAAGAAAGGCCGGACAGAGGATTGAATAATTGTCGTAGGAGACTAATCATATATGTTTATGTGAATAAGCAGGCGTTGATGTTGGCTGCGACCTCCCATTCTGCCGAAGTATCCAAACTAAAGCAGAGGCTGGAGCAGGCCGATGAAGAACTCGGTCGTGTCAAAAAACACCTTGAGGACAAGCAATGTACTCAATGCCCTATTCAAATCTTAAAATGATAAGAATTGTTTGTGTTGATCACATGAATATGATGCTTCAAAGGAGCTACGGCCAAGGTGGAGTCCCTCTAGAAATCTCTGAGCAAGGCCCAGAAGAAAGCGGGGAAGGAACAAGCTGCCCGCAAGAAACATGAGCCAAGGGTCAGGGAGGTTCAGCAGGAGCTCAAGGACGCCATAAAGAAATGCGAGTCCTTGGAGCGCAAGATTGCGGACCAAGAGTCCGAACTTGCTAAGGCCCGCCAAAGCGCACAAGAGGCCCGGGTTGAAGCCCAGGACGCCCTCCGGGAAGTCCAAGAGGCCAAGCAAATTGCGGCGGGTAAGACCTTTATTATGTAGAGCAAATTTGTGAAGAAAAGGTACCTCCTACTGACTCGGATTTGGAGTTCTCCAGGAGCGTTTGCGGATCTGCCTCGTAGTGTTGCTGATGCTGCGGAGTTCTTACGAGCCAAAGAGGGAAGCTCATCAGAGAAGCTATTCTGGTCGCAATACCTTGTGCCAGAGCATCCGATGGCCCTCAGCGATCTACTGAAACAGCTGTCCGAACTACATAGGGTGGCTGGATTGGCCATGAAGGATTTAATAATCCGTCTATGGCCTGCCGAAGCCGTGCCCAGCAGCCACTTCGGGCTCGTGAAGCGGCTGGTCGATGCCTGCCATCGGCTTGATGCCATAAAGCGATCGGCCTGCATCGAAGGTGGATGGATGGCCTTCACCCGCGTCAAGGTATAGTGGACGAAGATGAACGTTGTCAAGCTTGCGACTGCGGGGACGCCTGAGGGCAAAGAGCACCGCACGCCCGAGCGCTATTTTGATGACATCCTGGAAGGATCCCGCATTGTAGCGGGCCAGTGTGCGAAGGACATTATCTTTTAATGAATGTATTCGTGTTTATCCAGTCCTGTATTATGGAACAAAGCCTATATGTAATATATTGCTTGTTGTTTTTTGAAAATATTTCCTCCTGTGCGGTCGTTTATTTAAATTTGAGAGTTGGACGGTCGTCCGGTTCATCCCCCACGTATATAGTACGGGGATGTTCGGATTGGAACCTAAATGCACTTGACCCAAGAGTTTGGCCCTTGAAGGAGGTGTTTAGTGCATTGAACTAGGTAATTAGACTATATGGCTTTATCACCCTCACTTAGCCATAGGAGTTAGACAATTAGGAGTGTAGGCGCATCCCCTAGTTTGTTTATCCGGACTAGGGGCTATAAACACCTGATCGGGTGGAAGCCGATCCGTCGCAGAATGCGGAAAAAATAGCAAGAGATTTTTAGCCACTGAATAGCTGACCAGCTCTCGCCACATCATGACAGTAAGTTTTTGGCTTTCTCTACTGAGGTGTTTATCCAGATGAACAAGAAACACAATCGTAGTAGTTCTCTCTTTACTACCCTAGCCGATAAAACGGAACGTAAGGTAACAAGCACAGGAGCCGTGCAACCCAACTATTGACCAAAGACATGATTTGGAGTCGATGCATATAATGCAATATTCGGGGCGCCGAATTGTACAGTAAAAAGTGTTCGGACTTGTAACCAACATATGGGGTGCAATGGAGCCCTTGGCAGGTTAAGTCATACCAAAGTGTATGGGTGCAATTGATAAAAATAGTTTAAATATAATGAAGGAGTAAGCCAATGCCACATATGTTGGGCCGCAAACTGTTTCCATTATAATTTGATTGATACGTCAAAGTGTATTTGTACAAATAATGCGATAAGCAACAGGGCTATTTAACATGCCGAGAACAAGGGGAAGCTGCGTGCGGGTCCTGCAAATAGGCAAAGTGATCGTCAAGAAGATCATCTAGATGTTTCTGCCACACGTCTATGCTGCTTGCCTCCTTGGTGTGTTTATCCTTCAAAAGGATCGATGATGAGGCCGTCGTGAGGGGCCTGTGGAAAAGAAACCTAGAAAAGGATAGAAAGAAAAAGGGAAAGTATGAGTGCCCGAGTAAGGTCGAGCCGTATTGTGGACCATGATTGAGTTATGCCTCCGTCTTTGCCCATGGTATTTTTACTGCGTAGTTATGTACGCGAGGTACGTACACCGCATTTCGATCGGGACTGAGATGGAGGCGGAATTGCTAGTCCAACTCATGACGAGCTAGACTGTCATGTTGCGGAGTAATCCGGACTTGTTTAATAGTGTCCAGGGGCTTGGCCGCCAAATTGACGTTCTGCTTGATAAGGCCGCCCTGTACTTCCGCTCCAGGGCCATGGTGTGCACCTCGGTACAGAGGGAGCGTTCATTATTTCCGTTGACTATTATGACACTGCGTGGCCCGGGCATCTTAAGTTTGAGATAGGCATAGTGTGGCACCGCATTGAAGTGAGCAAATGTGGTTCGTCCAAGCAGTGCGTGATAGCCACTGCGGAAGGGGACGATGTCGAAGATCAAGTCTTCACTTCGGAAGTTGTACGGCAATCCAAGGACGACTTCCAATGTGATTGAGCCCGTGCAACGGGCCTCTACACCTGGTATTACTCCTTTAAAGGTAGTTTTGCTGGGCTTGGTCCTTGATGGATCGATGCCCATCTTGCGGACTGTGTCCTGATAGAGCAGGTTAAGGCTGCTACCACCGTCCATGAGGACCCGCGTGAGGTGGAATCCATCAATGATTGGGTCGAGGGCTAGTGCGGCTGAGCCGCCGTGATGGATACTGGTCGAATGGTCCCTGCGATCGAAAGTGATCGGGCAAGATGACCATGGATTGAAAGTGGTCGGATGGTCACATAGACGTCCTTGAGTGCGCGTTTGCGCTCCCTCTTGGGGATATGAGTAACGTATATCATGTTCACCGTTTTGATTTGGGGGGGATTTCTTTTGTCCCCCTGTGTTCAGTGGACGGGGCTCCTCGTCATCGTCCTCACTTGGCGACCCCTTCTCTTTGTCCTCGGTATATAATTTACCGGCCTGTTTAAAGACCCAACAGCTTCTATTGGTATGATTGGCAGGTTTATCGGGGGTGCCGTGGATCTAACATGGTCGATCGAGGATTCGGTCCAAGATGGATGAGCCCGAATTGTTTCTTTTAAATGGCTTCTTCCGCTGACCGGGCTTGGAGCCACTGAATCTGGTGTTGACCGCCGTGTCATCAGTATTGTCACCGTTGTTCCGACGCTTGTGCCTGTTGCGTTGGGGCTTTCCGTTGCTATTTCTGGCTTCAGAGGTGCCAGGTTCGCTTGCATTGTTGCTGCTACGGGCTAGCCAACTATCTTCGCCCGCGCAAAAGCGGGTCATAAGTGCCACGAGGGCTGTGATACGCCTCCAACATATCTATAATTTTTGATTGCTCCATGCTATATTATCTACTGTTTTGGACATTATTGGGCTTTATTATCCACTTTTATATTATTTTTGGGACTAACCTATTAACCGGAGGCCCAGCCCAGAATTGTTTTTTTCCTATTTTAGGGTTTCGAAGAAAAGGAATACCAAACGGAGTCCAAACGGAATGAAACCTTCGGGAACATGATTTTATCACCGAACATGATCCAGGAGACTTGGACCCTACGTCAAGAAACAAAGGAGGAGGCCACGAGGTAGGGGGCGCCCCTACCCCCAAGGCGCGCCCTCCACCCTCGTGGGCCCCCTGTTGCTCCACCGACGTACTCCTTCCTCCTATATATACCTACATACCCCCAAACAATCAGATACGGAGCCAAAACCCTAATTCCACCACCGTAACTTTCTGTATCCACGAGATCCCATCTTGGGGCCTGTTCCGGAGCTCCGCCGAAGGGGGCATCCATCACGGAGGGCTTCTACATCAACACCATAGCCTCTCTGATGAAGTGTGAGTAGTTTACCTCAGACCTTCGGGTCCATTGTTATTAGCTAGATGGCTTCTTCTCTCTTTTTGGATCTCAATACAATGTTCTCCCCCTCTCTTGTGGAGATCTATTCAATGTAATCTTCTTTTTTGCGGTGTGTTTGTTGAGACCGATGAATTGTGGGTTTATGATCAAGATTATCTATGTACAATATTTGAATCTTCTCTGAATGCTTTTATGTATGAGTGGTTATCTTTGCAAGTCTCTTCGAATTATCAGTTTGGTTTGGCCTACTAGATTGATCTTTCTTGCAATGGGAGAAGTGATTAGCTTTGGGTTCAATCTTGCGGTGTCCTTTCCCAGTGGCAGTAGGGGCAGCAAGGCACATATTGTATTGTTGCCATCGAGGATAACAAGATGGGTTTCTTATCATATTGCATGAGTTTATCCCTCTACATCATGCCATCTTGCTTAAGGCGTTACTCTGTTTTCATTAACTTAATACTCTAGATGCATGCTGGATAGCGGTCGATGAGCAGAGTAATAGTAGTAGATGCAGGCAGGAGTTGGTCTACTTGTCTCGGACGTGATGCCTATATACATGATCATACCTAGATATTCTCATAACTATGCTCAATTCTATCAATTGCTCAATAGTAATTCGTTCACCCACCGTAAAATACTTATGCTCTTGAGAGAAGCCACTAGTGAAACCTATGGCCCCCGGGTCTATCTTCATCATATTAATCTTCCAATACTTAGTTATTTCCTTTGCTTTTTTACTTTGATTTTATTTTACTTTGCATCTTTATCACAAAAATACCAAAAATATTATATTATCATATCTATCAGATCTCACTCTCGTAAGTGACCGTGAAGGGATTGATAACCCCTTATCGCGTTGGTTGCGAGGAGTTATTTGTTTTGTGCAGGTACTAGGGACGCGCGCGTAACCTCCTAATGGATTGATACCTTGGTTCTCAAAAACTGAGGGAAATACTTACGCTACTTTGCTGCATCATCCTTTCCTCTTCAAGGAAATCCAACGCAGTGCTCAAGAGGTAGCAGGCTGCCATGGACTTCGGCATTTCTTGGCCAAGGTGCTGGGCAAGCCATTCGTCATGAATGCTATGCTTAAAGGCCGCTAGGGCTTCGGCATCCGGACATTCAACGATGTGGTTGTTTTTAATTAGGAACCTAGTCCAGAATTTCCTGGCCGACTCTCCGGGCTATTGAACTATGTGACTTAAGTTATCAGCGTCCGGAGGTCGGACGTATGTACCGTGGAAGTTGTCGCAGAAGGCGTCTTCCAGGTCCTCCCAGCTGCCAATGGAGTTTTCTGGCAGGATGTTTAACCAGTACCGAGCTGGTCCCTTGAGTTTTAGCAGGAGGTATTTGATGGCATGAAGATCATCACCGCGAGCCATATGAATATCTAGGAGAAAGTCCTCAATCCATACTGCGGGATCCGTTGTTCCATCATATGATTCGATATTCACTGGTTTAAACCCTTCTGGGAATTCATGTTCCATTACTTCGTTAGTGAAGCAGAGGGGGTGTGCGGCGCCTCTATAGGGGGCCACGTCGCGACATAGCTCGGATGGAGTCCGTTTGTGGTTTTTGGCCCGGGCGTGGTTATGGCTGTCATGCCCGACTAGATAGCCGTCCTCGCGCATCGGAGCACACCCCATGATCCGTTGATCGATCTGGTCTGGCCTGCTCTATTTTCCAAATCCCGACGTAGGTCGTAAGTATATTTCCGAGTTGTTGTGTCTCTACCTTTATGACGAGGTAGTATGGGCTGGTATTCGTCTTGAGCTGCCATTTTGTCATAGCCACGTGGTGGTCGGTCGGCCACGTTACGCGCCGATGGTACGGGCACCAGCGCCTCTTTGTCGAATTGAGGTAGGAGCTTACTCTTCGGGTAAATCTTGGTTGGGCGCTCGAGGCCGTATGTTGAGTGGATCTCATATGCATTATTGTTGATCTAACAAAGAGTCCATATTACCTTGTCTTCTCCTTTGAATAAATGTTTGCAGATTCCATCTTAGTCCAATGCACGTGCACTATAATTATTATCCACACCATTCGGTCGTGCAAGTGAAAGGCAATAATGACGATATATGATGAAATGATTGAGATTAGGAGAAGCTGGTATGAACTCGGCCTATCTTGTTTTTGTAAATATGATTAGTTCATCATTCCTGATTCAGCCCATTATGAATGAAACTTGTTTGCATTGAAAATTAGAGGATTATAGTTACTTATGCCATGCTTAATTAGCTATGAGTTTATAATGGTTTACCTTGCGTGCCAACATGTTTTTGAAATGGTTGTGATGAAGTATGATGAGATGGTATCCTCCTTTGAATGATTCGAGTGGCTTGACTTGGCACATGTTCACGCATGTAGTTGAAACAAAATCAACATAACCTCTATGATATTTATGTTCATGGTGATTTGTATCCTACTCATGCTTGCACTCAATGTTGGTTAATCTCAATGCATGTTGATGACTATTGTCGCTCTCTAGTTGGTCACTTCACAGTCTTTTTCTAGCCTTCACTTGTACTAAGTGGGAATATTGCTTGTGCATCCACTTCCATAAACCCAAAGTTGTTCCATAAGAGTTCACCATACCTTCCTATATGCGGTATTTACCTATCGTTCCAAGTAAGTTTGCATGTGCCAAACTCTAAACCTTCAAATAATAATATGTTTTGTATGCTCGAATCGCTCATGTAGCAACTAGAGCTGTCAATATCTTCCAAGCTAGGTGGGTTATTCTCACGATGAGTGGACTCCGCTCATCATTCATGAGAAAATGGCTGGTAACCGGGATGCCCAGTCCCATGCTCAAATTAAATCAGAATAATTGCAAACAGAAGTCCCCCAGGACTGTTGTTAGTTGGGCAGTACCCGTTGTTTAAGACAAGCCCCGGAATGTGCTTGTTGGTGATGGGGGAGTATAAACTTTACCATTCTATTTGGGAACCGCCTACAATGTATGTAGCATGGAAGATACCGAGATATCTTGGTTGTTATGTTTACAATGAAAGCATGCCGCACAAAATATTATTCCTCTCTATTTCAAAAACTCGAGATCTGGCACCTCTACAAATCCCTGCTTCCCTCTGTGAAGGGCCTATCTATTTACTTTTATTGCTGAGTCATCATTCTCTTATAAAAAGCACCAGTCAGAGAGCACCACTATCATTTGTATGCATTGTTATTAATTTATATTGCGTATGACTATGAGTGGATCTCTTTTACCATTAATTACAATGTCTAGTCAGTCCTCGATCTTCAGGGGTGCTCTACATTTATGTTTTGCGGTATCAGAAAGGGCTAGCGAGATACCATCTTGTTATATCGTATCATGATTGTTTTGAGAAAGTGTTGTCATTCGAGATTTATTATTATTACTTCCTAGTTGATTATGCCATTGATATGAGTAAATGTGAGACCTAAATGTTGTTGTGAATATGGGTAGTTCATAATCTTTGCTGAAAACTTGAATGTTGGCTCTACATATTTGCAACAACAAGATCAAACAGAGTTTGTAAGTTTTTCTTTATCACTTCAGTTTGTCAACTGAATTGCTTGAGGACAAGCAATGGGTTAAGCTTGGGGGAGTCGATACGTCTCCATCGTATATACCTTTCCAAACTCTTTTCCCCGTGTTTTGGACTCTAATTTGCATGATTTGAATGGAACTAACCCGGACTGACGCTTTATTCAGCAGAATTGCCATGGTATTATTTTTGTGCAGAAATAGAAGTTCTCGGAATGACCTAAAACTTCACGGAGATCAGTTTTGGACTAAATAAAAAATATTGGTGAAAGAATGAACTGAAGGGGCCCACACCCTGGCCACAAGGGTGGGGGGCGCACCCACCCCCCTAGGGCGCGCCCTCTGTCGTTGTGGGGCCCCTCAATCTCCACCGACCTCAACTCCAACTCCATATATCCATGTTCGGGGAGGAAAAAATCAGAGAGAAAGATTCATCGCGTTTTACGATGCGGATCCCGCCGCCAAGCCCTATTCTTCCTTGGGAGGGCAGATCTGGAGTCCGTTCCATGCTTCGGAGAGGGGAAATCATCGCCATCGTCATCACCAACCATCCTCCATCACCAATTTCATGATGTCACCACCGTGCGTGACTAATCCCATCGTAGGCTTGCTGGACGATGATGGGTTGGATGATATTTACCATGTAATCGATTCAGTTTTGTTAGGGTTTGATCCCTAGTGTCCACTAAGTTCTATGATTGATGTTGCTATGACTTGGCTATGCCTAATGCTTGTCACTATGGCCCGAGTGCCATGATTTCAGATCTAAACCTATTATATTTTGTGAATATATTTGTGTTCTTGATCCTATCTTGCAAGTTATAGTTGCCTACTACGTGTTATGATCCAGCAACCCTGGAGTGACAATAGGTGGGTGATACGTCTCCAACGTATCTACTTTTCCTAATGCTTTTCCTCTAGCTTTGGACTCTAATTTGCATGATTTGAATCAAAATAACCCCGGATTGACGATGTTTTCAGCAGAACTACCATGGTGTTGTTTTTGTGCAGAAATAAAAGTTCTCGGAATGGAACGAAACTTTACGAGGAATTTTTATATAATAAAAGAGAATTTTTGGAGCCAAGACCTACCGAAGGGGTTGAACCTGGGTGGGCACAACTCACCAGGGCGCGCCCCCCTCACTAGGCACGCCCAGGTGGGTTGTCCCCACCTGGTGGCCCCGCAGACCCTAATTCCAACTCCATAAATACCCATTTTTTCCAGAAAAAATTAGGGAGAAAGATTTATCATGATCCATGAGATGGAGCCACCGTCACCTCATGTGCTTCATCAGGAGGCCAGATCTGGAGTCCGTTTGGGGATCCGGAGAGGGAGATCTTCATTCTTTGTTGGGACCCCGATTCCAAGTCACATCGATCTAGCCGGTAACACCTCATATCACTTTGCGGCCTCACGCACGGTATTCCCACGGGTGTCGCCTTACCCTGGACCGGGACCGTTTGCGCCTTTTGGCTCACGTATATGACTGTGTCGCTAGCATCCATATGACAGAGAACCCGGGACGACATGGCTAGTCATGAACCCAAAGCGGCACTAACCTATGGGGACAGGCATACATGATTCACATCAAGCGTGTCGGTCAGCAGCGTGTGAATCCGGGCTGTAGCACTGGGCTAACAGGACTCCGGGGAATCCGGGCTGTAGCGGGCTAGGCAAGACTCCGGATGTCACCGCGTGACATTTCCCCAAAGGGAGAGACACAGGAACGAAGTGAAACACATGCCGGCCGGTCAAGTGTCCTAAGCAGTAGTGCTGGGCTAGCAGGACTCCGGTGAACCGGGCTGTAGCGGACTACTATGGCTCAAGGAAGCACTAGACTACATTTCCCCATAAGAGAGGCTGCCAAGGATAAACAACTAGATTGTCGGATCCCACACATAGCAATACACGTCACACGTACGCATAACATGCAAGTATGTGCTGTACAACATGGCACCACAACATAATGCAAACTCATATAAATAAAGGCCCAGAAGAGCCACATAGCATTAAATACAAATATGGGTCACATGACCCATCATTCAGAGCATACAAGCAACGGAAGCATTACATGTCTGAGTTCAAACAACTACAAAAGGAAAAAGGCTCAGAAGCCTGACTATCTACAAGACCCTCCCAAGGGTACAAGATCATAGCTGAGGTAACAAGCTACTCGTCGAAGTCCAAGCGGTACTACTAGTGAGACAGATGTCTCACCTGCAAAACATAAATAAAGCAAACGTGAGTACAAAGGTACTGAGCAAGACTTACATCAAATCCTATCATACATGCATTTGTATCAAGAAGGTAATGTGGGGTTTAGTTGCAGCAAGCCAGCTTTGACTCAGTGGCTATCCTGTTCTACGACAACGAGAAACTTCTTTGAGATGAGGCAGCGCGCACGAGTCCACTAATCACCACATCAATACACTACTATGGATTCATCCTTGTCTCCTTACGAGAAGGCCATCCATAGCACTCACACTTGTCTTAAGCATTTTAGAGTATCCACTTAAAGTTGTTTATGTACCACGTAAGCATCCAAGAAGTCCATAACCGAGGACACGGCTATTCGAATAGATCATGATAACCCTGCAGGGGTGTACTTCTTCACACACGCTCTCACCACTTATCACCATATACACATCATGTATCTCGGCAACCTTCAAGCGGAAGCCTATCGAGGGTGTCGGCCACGACCTGACTAACCGAACAAGACTCTAGTCCAGGTTTATCGCCTATTCGGGTTCCATCCGCAAGGAGATCCGGCCGGGGTTTCGCTCACGGCCCAAACGATGTGTACAGGGTTCCCGAGCCCACCATCCGGGTGCCACTCGGTACACCGGGCCACGTGTGCCTAGTCTGTCCCAAGTCCACCCTGCCGGGTGCCACTCAGTAGAAAAATAGCACTACCTATAAACACCAGAAACTATTTGCAACTCCTGGACAAAGATCAAGTTGGCTAATAAGTCGAGAGGGGTCGAGTTACCGGAACCCAATGTGTGGTAGTAGCTAGTCCTTGGACAACATACACAGAACTTAGTTCTTAGGGACGGTTCCAGTGAGACAACCCACCATGTACTCCTACATGGCCTCTCACCGCTACCTTTACCAAATTGTGTTCACACGCTTAACTCTCAACTTCAGAACATAGCACTGTTCTCCAATTCATTCCCAATGAATCAGACCTGACATACTCTAAGCAATAGCAGGCATGGCATGGCAAGAACACAACATGGCTCAAGCAACTCCTACACATGCTAGTGGGTCTCTGTCCTCTCTAATTCTTTCTGTTTTCTAAATTCTGTCATTTGTTTTGACTTAATAAAAATGCTAAACCATTTTATTTAATTCTGTCAAATTTTGCAGGGACCTAAGGAACTAATCCAAAGCCCCTCACCAAAATTCAGAATTATTGGACAATATTTTGTATATATAAAAATATTTATCTAACGCAAATAAATACTGGATTAATTCCAAATGCCCAAAATAAATAAGCTCTTTAAAATATTGGTTTGATTTTTATCTCTGTCCAATATTTTCATAGAGCAACATGAGCATTTTTTTGGACCCTTTTGGAGCAATTTTTTACTTGGGTCATTTTCAGAAATGATTCTGAGGGTTTCACAAATCCCCATTTCAAATTTAATTGGAATTTAAACATGATGCAAACATGAAGGGCTAGCCTAGGTCATACCAGAACTACGGATGTGACATCCTTCGTCATCACCAAACCCTTCTCCATCACCAATTCCATGATGCTCCCCACCGGGAGTGAGTAATTCCTTCGTAGGCTCACTGGTCGGTGAGGAGTTGGATGAGATTCATCATGTAATCAAGTTAGTTTTGTTAGGGCTTGATCCCTAGTACCCACTATGTTATTAGATTGATGTTGCTATGACTTTGCCATGCTTAATGCTTGTCACTTTGGGCCCAGGTGCCATGATTTCAGATCTGAACCGTTTATGTTATCACCATTATATCCATGTTCTAGATCCGATCTTGCAAGTTATAGTCACCTACTACATGTTATGATCCGGCAACCCCTAAGTGACAATAATCGGGACCAGGTCCGGTGATGACCGTAGTTTGAGGAGTTCATGTATTCACTATGTGTTAATGCTTTGTTCTGGTTCTCTATTAAAAGGAGGCCTTAGTATATCTTAGTTTCCAATATGGACCCCGCTGCCACGGGAGGGTAGGACAAAAGATGTCATGCAAGTTCTTTCTATAAGCATGTATGACTATTTACGGAATACATGCCTACATTATATTGACGAACTGGAGCTAGTGTCGTATCGCCCTAGGTTATAACTGTCTCATGACGAATATCATACAACAAGTCACCGATCCAATGCCTACGAATTTATCCTATATTGTTCTTGCTAAGTTACTACTGCTATCATCATTGTTACACTTGCTACAAAATTACTGCTATCACTGTTACCGTTACTATTACTGCTGTTACCATTATCAAAACTATCATATTACTTTGGTACTGATCACTTTGCTGCAGATAATTAATCTCCAGATGTGGTTGAATTGACAACTCAGCTGCTAATACCTTCAATTATTCTTTGGCTCCCCTTGTGTCGAATCTATAAATTTGGGTTGAATACTCTACCCTCGAAAACTGTTGTGATCCCCTATACTTGTGGGTTATTAGTGGGACACTTCCCGACGATTATCGTAGTTTGAGGAGTTCATGTATTCACTAAGTGCTAATGCTTTGGTCTGGTACTCTATTAAAAGGAGGACTTAATATCCCTTAGTTTCCAATAGGACCCCGCTGCTACGGGAGGGTAGGACAAAAGATGTCGTGCAAGTTCTTTTCCATAAGCACATATGACTATATTCGGAATACATGCCTACATTATATTGATGAATTGGAGCTAGTTCTGTGTCACCCTATGTTATAACCGTTGCATGAGGAATTTCATCCAACATAATTATCCATCATTAATCCAATTCCTATGAGTTCGTTTCATATTGATCTTTGCACCATTACTTTTCCGTTGCCACTGTTATGATTGCTAAAAACTGCTACTATTACTTTTGCCACCGTTACCATTACTTCCATATTACTTTGCTACTAAATACTTTGCTGCAGATATTAAGTCTTTCAGGTGTGATTGAATTGACAACTCAGCTGCTAATACTTGAGAATATTCTTTATCTCCCCTTGTGTCGAATCAATAAATTTGGGTTGAATACTCTACCCTCGAAAACTGTTGTGACCCCCTATACTTGTGGGTTATCATTCGTCCGAGGTTAATTTTATTTGATTTTACCGCATATCTTAGATCTAGGGTTTTACCTATACTAGCGAGGATGCGGTTTGCAGTTGTTCCTCGCATCCGAAATATTTCAGATCTAGGGTTTGTGTTATTCCTCGCACGAATGGAATGCTTAGTACGTGATACGTCTCCAACGTATTTATAATTTATGAAGTATTCATGCCATGTTTACAACAATTTTATATGGTTTTGGTATGATTTGCATGGAACTAACGCAGACTGACGCTCTTTTCAGCAGAACTACCATGGTGTTGTTTTTTGTGCAACAATGAAAGCTCTCCAAATGAGCAGAAACTTTTTGATGATTTTTTTTGGCACAAAAGAGACCACCAAAGCTTCATGGAAGGACCAGAAGGTGAAGGAGTAGGGAACAAGACACCAAGGCGCGCCTGGGACCTTGTCCATGCCCTGGTGGGTTGTGCTCACCTCGAGGCCCATCTTCGTGTGAAACCGACACCAAAAAATCCCATAAATAGAGAAACCATCAGGGGTAACCCTAGATCAGAAGTTTCGCTGCTGCAAGGCTCTGTAGATCCTGTTCCGGCACCTTGCCGGAGGGGGGAATCATCACCGGTGGCCATCTTCATCATCCCGGCGGCCACCACGGTTAGGAGGGAGTAGTCCACCCTCGGGGATGAGGGTTTGTACCAGTAGCTATGTGTTTAATCTCTCTCTCTCTTTCTCCCTTGTGTTCTTGAGATGGCACGATCTTGATGTATCACGGGATTTGTTAATATAGTTGAATCATATGGCGTTTTCCCCTCTCTATCTTATTGTGAATTGAGTTTTCCCTATGAGATTTCGTTTTATCAGACTGAATACTTTTATGGATTTGAGAGCACTTGATGTATGTCTTGCTATGAATACCCGTGGTGACAATGGGGTATCATATTGATTCACTTCATATGTGTTTTGGCACTCAACTCGTGGATTTCCGAGGTGACATTGGGGTAATCTATGCATAGGAGTTGATGCACATTCTCGTCTTTTGTTTCTCTGGTAGAAATCTTGGGGCACTCTTTGAGGTTCTTTGTGTTGGATTTAGTATTATGAATCTGAATTTGCTTTGGTATTATTTTAGTACTAACTCTTGATAGATCGATCAGAAAGAATAGCTACAAACAATTTCTTCTTATGTTCTCCGCTAGATAGGAACTTTGGAGTGACCCTTCATCGCACATTGAGGGGTGGTTATATGATCCAATTATATTAGCATTGTTGAGAGATTACACTAGCAAAATTATGGACCCTAGGCCTCATTTTCAAGCATTGCAATACTGTTTGTGCTCCATTTTATCAGTTGATACCTTGCTGTTTTTTATTGTTCTTATTACAAAAACCAACATCTACTATCCATACAAATTACCATTGTATTTGGTGTGTTGGGGACATAAGAGACTCTTTGTTATTTGGTTGCAGGGTTGTTTGAGAGAGACCATCTTCATCCTATGCCTCCCACGGATTGACAAACCTTAGGTCATCCACTTGAGGGAAAATCGCTACTGTCCTACAAAACTCTACGCTTGGAGGCCCAACACGAGTCTACAAGAATAAAGTTGTGTAGTAGACATCAGTACGCTGACTAGTATATTCTTCGGACCTACTAGCTCGTCATACACATTTCTTTCATTTGAAACATATCTCAAAGTCTCCACCTAATTCTTACTCAAAATGTTTTCATTTGAAAAAATATTCGCTGTGAGCATTTGTAACCTTGTTCCCATTTTCCCTCGAATCTATTCTCATTCGCAGGACTATGCAATATGAAAGGATCGATATAGTTGACTAGAGGGGGGGGGGTGAATAGGCAACTGACAATTTTTAGCTTTTCTTTACCAATTTAAACTTTGCATCAAAGTAGGTTGTCTATCTCGGTATCCTGGGAACGGGGGTCCCCAGACTTGCCTGCCTGCGGCCCATGGCGTGGCTCCACCAGCGGCCCCGTACGGCCCGTCTTCATCAGCGAACACTCAAGACCCTCGCAAGGGGCCAAGCCTCGCGAGGCGGATGACACACGACCTCCTCGGGGTGGCCTCACCAAGCTGGCTCGCGAGTGGCGGAGAAATCAAGGCGAGGGGCACATCCCGAGGTCCCTGTGATGCAAGCCTTGACGACCAAGGCCAGGCGGGCGCCAGCGCGCGTAGCGTACTCGTTTCCTCTTTGGTGCTAAAGAGGCAAGCGCAGGCGAGGAGTCCCGAGGCATTAGGCAAAGGTTTCCATATTGGTGCAACAAGATCAAGACTAGCAGGATGGCAGGACAGAGGTCACCATGGAGCCCAGGACGGCGTCACCTCCGGAGCCTTTGGCAGGCAAAGACCACCTTTTGTCAGGATAACTTGTACTAGTTGTCTCCCTTCGAATTTGGCCGTTGTTGGATCCCTTCCCGCCTACATTTGGGAAGAGGACTAGGGCCTCTATAAAGAGGACTAGCCACCACAGTAGCTAGGGGGGAGACCATTCTGATCATCCTCAACCACACAAGCTCTCCGAGCTCAAGGACGCCTTTCCTCAGGAGGTTGTTCTTCCCTTGTACTCGTTCATCCTCAACCCAAGAGGAAATCCACCATACCACACTGGAGTAGGGTATTACACCACATCGGTGGCCCCAACCATTATAAACCCTGTGTCCTTTGTTCTGTGAGTTCGACGTGTTGAGCTTTGAGATTGTGGTGAGAGCGTGAGCTAGGGGGAGGGGAGATCTTCGTCCGCACCCCAGAGTTCGAACCTCAAAGGTTTTGCCGGAACCCGAAATCCGACATTTGGCACGCTAGGTAGGGGTGCGCCGAAGCCTCTCTTCCATCAGCACACCCGCCAACGCTCTGTAGCGCCGATGTCCGGCGACCCGAGGGCCAACGCCGACCACTGGGCAGCATGGCCAGCCCGAGCGGCATTGTCCGCCCAAGAGGACCTCCACTCCCCGCTCTAGGCGGCACGCGCACTGCCAAACGCCACAGGGCGCGGGCGATGTGGTCCGATGCCTTCCACCCTTACCACACGGCGCGTGCGGGCCGCCGCAAGGGCCTCAAGCTATGCCGCGGCGACGGTGCCGGACACCCGACGGGAACAAGCGAACATGAGGGCCGCGCTCACAGTGGCGCGGGAGCTGCTGCGGTGCCGACTGATGGAGAGCGGCCGAGATGCATTGGTGGAGCACTTTGCTGAGTTGTTGGATGCCGCAGCCAGGGGTACGCCGCCTTTCTGCTCCTTGCTTATGCCTCAGGCTGCGGCCGGATCGCACGGTGGGCCTCGTCGCGCCCACGCGCCCCTGGGCACACCAGGAGGTTTCGTCGGCACCGGCGCAACCAGCGGCGCCGGACACCCAACCACACTTGTGCCTCCCCCGATGGGCGCAGGCATAAGCATTGCCACCCAGGGTCCCGGCAGGATGCCTCCCTACCATCCTCAGAGCGGCGTGCCGGGCCGGGCGACATGGAGCGCATGGCACTTCAGTGACGTTTCTGGGGCGACGGCTCCGGAGGTCTATGTGCCCCGCATGATGGACCAGGAGTACACGTCAGAAGATGACCCTGGCTCGTTCCTCGAGCCGGGATGGGAAGAGGGGACGCTGGAAGTTGAGGCCTTCCAGGAGCCACCCGGGAGCCTCACCAACCATGCCGACGATAACAGCTACATGGTACACTAATCTCTCAGGAGCAGGCTTACGCTAACCATGGGTCGCAAGTGAATATTGTCACAGCGGTGGATGACGGCCCCAGCACGGCAGCCCCCCTTCCACCAGGGGAAGCGCATTGGGGGCTGCGTGAGAGGATCTAGGAGCAAGGCCCCTCCCCACATCCCATGGAGCAAGGCGTCGCCCGGAGGTAGGTCCTCTGCCGAGGAGGCACTGGTGAGCCTTCCCCCTAGCAGAGGGCCCGTGATCGCCAAGGGTGCCGCTAGCATCCCCTTTGCCCCTTGGCATCGTCCTGGTTTCTGGACGCCCCAACGGTGGTTGAGGGCAGCGCAAGGCGGGGCCCTCACCTGGCGATATGGAGCAAGACTCACGCGTGTGAAGGTCTCCGCTCATGACACTCTCATGTAATAATGAGTGGGGCTGTACACACCCCAGAGTCTCCAGAGTGCCACCCTCGGGCCTCGGGGGCTCTCGCCGACATCCTAGTGGAAGCACCATGCTCCACACTGGCCTTCTACACTTTCCCCCAATGACTATGCTCACAGCCAGTGAAAGCACTTAGCTCCGCGCTGGTGGGAAGACAAGAAGACTAGCTAGGTGCCCGACGCGGCCATTTGCTTTTGACCTCTTTTCTGCAACTCAAACTTGCAGCTTTTGATCTTGAATTTGAAGTTGTATTTCCATTAGCAATCGTGGGGGGAATCTTTTCTCGTTCGCGTTGATTTCGTGAGTTTCTGGATTCGTGTTCCGTTTGATATTTACGTCCGCTATATCCCCCCTTCCGAAAACCTTGCAAGCGGGGGCTCGCATCGGCGTACACGCACTACGCGCGCACCTCGCCATTACTGGCGCTCGCTCCTCGCAAGGCCCTCTCGGGTGGACCGGCGGACCCCTCAGGAAACCAAAACCCCGCGAGCTCATGAGGGGCTCCTCAGAAGGAATGCACATCCGTAGCTGCCAAATCAGTTTGAAGCTCAACTAAACCAAAGTAAGTTATGACAGCAAGCCCGCAAGGGGTGTCGCGAGCACATAAAAGCATGCTTTAAGCCTAGCCTAGGGAATAAAGTGGTATTCTATTTACATGAGGGGATCCCCCTCCCGAAAATGCTCTTACATTGTGAGGGGCCGTACCCAAGCTTTTGCGTGTAGGTTCAAAATAAAGGAGCGCGGCCCCAGTCGGACATATCGCTCGCCTCGTCTACCGAATCGCTTCTGGATAGGCTGTTGGCGCCGTCGCTGTTGCTGTCTTCACCGCCATCAACCATGTCGCCCTCATCCGCCGCAACCACCACCATGTCGTCATCAAAAGCAAAGGCCCCAACTAGAGCATCCACATTGTCGTCCACCCAGTGCGCTAGGTTGTCCCGGATGGCCTCAGGCACTGGGGCAATGGAGTCAAAAATCAAAGTCAGGATTAGTGTTCAGGAGATGGATGAAGACACGGGAGAATGCGCGCCCGGGGAGGCCCCGACTCTTTTCGTCCACAAGCTCGCGAGCCCTCTCAGCTTGGTTTTCTAGGCGCGTCACGATGTCGTCGAAGAAGTGAAGATGGCTGGCGTAGTCCTCGGCGTGTGGGTGGGGAGCGTGCTCATGGCAGATGGTACCAGGCGCCTGATTGGCCCTCGTCCTGAGGTCCCAAAGCATGGGAACATGCTCACGCAGTAGCGTCTGCCGGCAAAGCACCTCCTCCCTGCTTTGTTGTGCGAAGGACTCGACGCTGGCAACTCGCTGCTGAAGAGAGAGCAGCTCGGCACGGGCGGAGGCCAGCTCAGCCTGCACTGAGATCAGGGCGGCTACGACGACTTTCTCGTGTTGTTCCGCCTCAGCTAGCCCTTACTTGAGGGTAGCGGTCCTGCCCACAGCTTCGGCTTCCATAAGCTTCAGCTTCAGGTTGTACCTGCTAGCAAGATCTGCATGAGCCTCGGCCACCTTGCGGTCGACCTCCTCCTAGGCCCTGGGCTCACGCGCACCGACAACATCCTCTGCTTGGGCGACTTGGCGTTCCCTCGTCTCCAACCACTCAAGCTCGAGGCTGCGCTTCGAGGCCTTCAGTAATAGTGCTTCCTCGCGCTTCGAGATCTGCTCCTTGTCAGATGGTGCGCCCTTCATCAACGCCAAGGCAACTCTGCGCCTCCACCTGCTGCTCCAGGGAGGCGTTCAAGGCCTGGAGCTCCCGCCTGCGCTCCTCGGCGGCCGCGCGGCGGTTGTCCGCTTCCCTGGCCTCCTCCAAGGCCCGGGCGCTGGCCTCCCGCGAGGTTCCCAGGGATGCCTGGGCTTTCGCATTGGCATGCTCACGCTGGAGGCCCCCGAGGTTGATAGCCACCTTCAGTTGATGGCACTCCTCCGCCAGCCGGAGACCCTCAGCTTCAAGGCGAGTGTCAATGTCCACGCGTTCTCCACCGAGTCGGCTCAGTGCGCCCATTGCCTCTTGAAAGTGCTTATGGCGGACGACACCCTGCTCGCGCGCAAACTTGAGCACGCGACCAGGTCCACCCCCCACAACAGGGGTTGCCGAAGGGATCCGAAGCGGCTCGCTCCCTCCCAGCAGGGGGCGGGAGGCCGGCGCTTCCCCAGTCGCCGGCTGGGCCTCGGCGGGGGCCCGGATGGGTGAGGGCCCGTTGCTCGAAGAAGAAGCCAGGATCGAGGTCATCCAGCCGCCGTCCACGACTAGGGGTGGAGTCATTGGCACAACCCCCTCCCCCCCCCCGCACCCGGACCGGGCTGCAAATGAAGGGCAGCAGGAGCGCAGGATCAAGGCGCCAGGCCGTCACGCCCATCTCCCCCGCCGATCTTGCGCCGGGCGTGCCGGGCTGGCGCGAGACACTCAGAGTCAACGGAGGGCCCGAGGTAGGAGGAGGTTGCTCTTCTGGAGATTTCATCACCCTAGCGAAAGGGGGCTTGATAAACCACAATCAGAAGAGAAGATGTCACCTAAGAAATTACAAAGATAAGGTACTCACTCGTCCATGGCGATATACTTCCTCTGCTTCAATGGCCGGAAGGCATCACCGCTATAGCTTGGAGACCCCTTCCTCTTGTGGAGCACATCAAAGTCCAGTCGAAGCCGACCGAAGCCCTGGATGTGGCCACCAACATTGGGCACGGCTGGTGAGGCTCCTGAGGGGACGACCTCGGGAGTGCTGGGCCGAGGGGAGCCCTCGGGCTCCGCCTCAGGGTGACCTGTCGGTGCCTCGGGAGCTTTGGCCACAGGAGCAGTGGATCGTGTCGCCCCCTCAACTGCCACCTCAGGGCGAAGATCCCCGGGGATGGCGCCTCGGGAGCCTCGAGCGGAGTCGACACCGTAACAGCCGCGTCTCCAGCCCTCGATAGTGCTCGACCCCCCGCACCCACTCTCGGGGCGAGCTCGGCATTGGCGGCAAGGAGGGGAGACACGTAGACAGGGTTCTTGTGAATCCCTGCAAGGCCGGCTGGACGCAGCCCCCACTTGCCGAAGGGGGGCATCTGCCTCACGAACTCCACCCTGTTCGAGCAGCATTAAAAAAGACAACCCTCATGTGGCAAGTCGGCCGGCGAAGGATCGCCCGTCAGGACCTCGAGCACCGTTCGTCGCGCCCCAGGGGGAAGCCCTGACTCATGGAGCCTCATACGATCCTTGCTACCGGACAATGCCCACATCGGTCGAGAATGGTGCTGGAGTGGAGCAATGCGGTGTTGGAGGAACTCCTTCATCACCATGGGCACGGTCACGCCAAGATGTTTCAGCCTCTTCAACCGGAGCCAGATGAAGGCAAGGCAAGGGTCAGCAAGCCTCTCGTGGGCCCAGCCGAAGCTGGGGATGGCCGGTGCAAAAGGGGGCGAGAGCAGGGGCTGAGCACGCCAACATCCACAAATATCCACCTTGTCCGAAACCCACTCATAGATGGTGGGAGCTCAAAGTCAATCCCCGAGCCGGCCGTCACAGCCACGGCCTGGAAGCTCAGGCATCCCGAGCATTGCCGAGGATCAATCAGGTGCAGCGACAAGAAATGGCGCAGTGGGGCCACGAAAGGAGCAATGCCGACAGTGGCCTCGCAGACGAAGACGAAAACGACAAGAAGGGAGACAGATTGGGGATCTAGGTGCATGATGTCAACTACACAACCTTCTTCTTGTAGACGTTGTTGGGCCTCCAAGTGCAGAGGTTTGTAGGACAGTAGCAAATTTCCCTCAAGTGGATGACCTAAGGTTTATCAATCCGTGGGAGGCGTAGGATGAAGATGGTCTCTCTCAAACAACCCTGCAACCAAATAGCAAAGAGTCTCTTGTGTCCCCAACACACCCAATACAATGGTAAATTGTACAGGTGCACTAGTTTGGCGAAGAGATGGCGATACAAGTGCAATATGGATGGTAGTTATACGTTTTTGTAATCTGAAAATATAAAAACAGCACGTTAGAAGGTAGTAAAAGTGAGCGTAAACCGTATTGCAATGCTAGGAAACAAGGCCTAGGGTTCATACTTTCACTAGTGCAAGTTGTCTCAACAATAATAACATAATTGGATCATATAACTATCCCTCGACATGCAACAAAGAGTCACTCCAAAGTCACTAATTGCAGAGAGCAAACGAAGAGATTATTGTACGGTATGAAACCACCTCAAAGTTATCCTTTCTGATCGATCTATTCAAGAGTCCGTAGTAAAATAACACGAAGCTATTCTTTCCGTTCAATCTATCCTAGAGTTCGTACTAGAATAACACCTTAAGACACAAATCAACCAAAACCCTAATGACACCTAGATACTCCAATGTCACCTCAAGTATCCGTGGGTATGATTATACGATATGTATCACACAATCTCAGATTCATCTATTCAACCAACACAAAGAACTTCAAAGAGTGCCCCAAAGTTTATACCGGAGAGTCAAGACGAAAACATGTGCCAACCCCTATGCATAAGTTCACGAGGTCAGAAAACTCACAAGTTGATCACCAAAACATACATCAAGTGGATCACATGAATATCCCATTGTCACCACAGATAAGCAGATGCAAGACATACATCAAGTGTTCTCAAATCCTTAAAGACTCAATCCGATAAGATAACGTCAAAGGGAAAACTCAATCCATTACAAGAGAGTAGAGGGGGTGAAACATCATAAGATCCAACTATAATAGCAAAGCTCACGATACACCAAGATTGTGCCGAATCAAAAACACGAGAGAGAGAGATCAAACACATAGGTACTGGTACACACCCTCAGCCCCGAGGGTGAACTACTCCCTCCTCGTCATGGAGAGCGCCGGGATGATGAAGATGGCCACCAGAGAGGGATTCCCCCCTCCGGCAGGGTGCCAGAACTGGTCTAGATTTGTCTTTTGTGGATAGAGAGGCTTGCGGCAGCGGAACTCCCGATCTAGATTTCTTTCTGGAAGCACTACGAAAAAGACACATTCGTGACATTCTGGGCCGAACGCAATTTTTTTCTGTCATACATATGATGATAATTGTGACAAAACGCGGTATCATCATAGATGTGGTGGGCTCCAACTTCTATGACAAAAAATCATGACAGAAAATGGGCTTTTCGTCCTGGGCGGGCCGGAGACGCAGCTACATGACATTCTTTGGGCCGTCCATGACAGAAAAAACCATGGTAGAAGCGAGGGGGGGGGGGATTTCGGGGAGTTCCCGGTTACGGTGGGAGGTTGGGGGCCATGTGATGCACGTTTCTCTCGTACACGTACGCGCGTGTGTGCGAGGCGTTGGCTCTAACTGAACCCGAGCGAGGCGTTGGGCTCTAACTGAACCCGAGCGATTGCACTGCAGGCTACGTGTTACTGAACCCGAGCGATCGATCGATGGCTGTTAACTGAACCCGATCGAGCGATTCCTTCGCTACTGCTGCTAACAGAAGCCGATCGATGCTGCTACTGGGATGAACAGTGAGCGTTGCCGGGGGTTTGGATGAACAGTGAGCGGTGGCGTTACCTCTGGATGAACAGGACCCCGTGGTGTGGTGGAGGGCTGGATGAATAGTAGACGATGGAGGGGTGCCCGTGGAGGGGTGGTTGAACAGTAGCCGGTGGAGTAGCACATAGTCGAGGCTGGATGAATAGGAGCCCGTGGAGGCTGGAGGAGGTCGACGGTAGCCCGTGGAGGCTGGAGGTGGTCGACGGTGGAGATGAACAGTATCCCGTGGAGTCCTGTTTTGCGGTACGCCACACCCCTCCTGTCGGTGTCAAAACCGGCGGATCTTGGGTAGGGGGTCCCGAACTATGCGTCAGGGCCGGATGGTAACAGGAGACAAGGGACACGATGTTCTTTACCCAGGTCCGGGCCCTCTCGACGGAGGTAATACCCTACTCCTGCTTGATTAATATTGATGATATGGGTAGTACAAGAGTAGATCTACCACGAGATCAGAGAGGCTAAACCCTAGAAGCTAGCCTATGGTATGATTGTTGTATATATTGTCTATCTATCGACTAGCCTGGCCTCGGTTTATATAATGCACCGGAGGCCTAGGATATAAAGAGTCCTAGCCGAATACGCCGGTGGGGAGAAGTCCTTGTCTTGATCGCCAAGTCTTGTGGAATCTTCCTTGTATGCGGTAGCCGTCCTAACTGGCCCATGAGTATACGGCCACGGGGGTCCTCGGCCCAATCTAATAGATCGGGAGACGACATGGTGAGTACCCCCTAGTCCAGGACACCGTCAGTAGCCCCCTGAACCGGTCTTCAAGTTAGGGACGCTCCTCGATTCTTCCGAACTGTTCTTCATCTTCGGTTGCCGGTCTTGAAAACTGGTTCAACAAATCTTCTTTATCTTCGATCTTGAGGATCGCCGAAATGCATTCGACGAGTTTACACGTCGGGTATCCGAGGAGCCCCTTTAAGTTTCCGGCCTTTATCAATGCCTTGTTTATTTTTATGCCACACCTCGGGTTTGTAGTTGTTCCCAGGAGGCAGGGTCCTCTTACGTCCGAGCTCCAACGCCGGACTGCATTCGAGGTATCTTTTGCAGCCGAGCACCAATGCCGGACCACTTCCCAGCTCTAGCACCGGAATGTATCCGAGCTCCAACGCCGGACTATGTATCCGAGCTCCAACGCCGAAATATATCCGAGCTCCAACACCGGACTATGTCCAGGCTCCAATGCCGGACTATATCCGAGGTGTCATATCACCTTGGTTCAAAAAAGTTGAAGGAGTTTAGCCGAGCTTAATGCCGGAAATGAACTCTATGGAGCCAGCCACTAGCGCCCGAGCTTTATGCCAGACTGCTTCCGAGGTGGTGCACCACCCCGACTATGGGCCGGTTTTTTGTCAATATTTTTTATTGGTGCAATTTATTCTCTGCCGAGATACATAGCCAGTAGCCCTCAAGGTGTGTATCGGTCTAAAACCCGAGATGCACATGAAGGATGACATAAGACCGCTGATCCCAGTAGCCGCTGAGACTCAGGTTGATTTGCAAAATCGGCCTGAGGATCAAGTCCTAGCTCGGCAGAATACTTCGGGACACAAAAGCGGTGTGCTCCGTCCTCAAGACTCAGGTTGGGTGCGGCCGACCAACCTGAGGATCAAAATCTCCTCGGAAACTATATTGCACATAAAATTTTCTGCATTGGACAAGCAATGCAGTAGCCCCCGAGACACTGGTCGGGTGGCAACACCAGATCAGGGGATCGATGTGCCCCTTTAATATTTGTAAATAATAAGCCCGAAGCCCAGTAGCCCCCGAGCCTTAATGCGGGCACGGGTGGCCGAATTAAGGATCAATATCCATAGTAAAATCACAAATTATGTGTAATGACTCTATGTATCCAAGTACCTTACGTCATTAATGCCCGGATCCGCATTGTACAAAACTTTGTTGACTGACCATCGGCTTCCACCTCCTTGGCCAGTAGCCGAGGAGTGTTTGTCCTACTTTATAAAGCCTTTATGAGGGCAAAGATTTACGACAAACAAGGCAATCTGGCCACACGGTTTTATAAACAAAGGTACGCAGAGAGATATGTTATATTACTGTTTAACAGAAGAAATGCATTCCAAAGAAAATAGTTCCGCTATCGGTTCCTTTCTTTGGGTTGTCATGCTAAGCATGATCATGAAACCTCAGCTCGAATGTAAGAGCAAAATATCGAGGATTTAATTTGGGAGGCCAGTTAATAGCCCCCGGTAGTGTTCGGCGACAGTCGAGGTCAAGCCGTAAACACTTCGGCCAATGTTATGAATGGCCCGTCATAGTCATCGGATCGCTGACCAGTTTACGCTTATTGTGACAGTCAGTTTTCTGCTTTCTCCACTAAGGTGCTTAACCATGTGAGCTGGAAGCACAATCAAAGTGGTTCTCCCTTTGCACGCCTAGCCTTACAAAATGGAACGTAGGTAGCAAGTGCAGGAGCCGGGCAACCCAACTATTGACCGAAGACACAATTCGAAACCGATGCATTTGTAGCAATATCTGAGAATGTTTTTGCCGAATCCCTAAAGGTGTCCGGTGTTGCACTGCGAGACTAATGCTGGAAAAGCACAAATAGTTTAAAAGTGCCAAAAAGCTTGGAAAACCAAGAAACGTCAGTAAAAACATGACGACCAAACAAGATCAAGTGTTTGGTGCCAATCTGAAAATTGGTCTTTGAAAAAAGAAGTGCTTCTGTCGTCCTTTAACATGACACATCCTATCTCAAGACTTCGAGCGGGTGAGCCTACGGCTTCAACCTCCTATCCCAAGGGCGGAGTACTTCTCATTAGGCCAGTTTAGCAAGCTAAACTCTAGCGGCTTTGAGAGAGAAATTAGGCTCCCCGGCTAGTGAACGCACACTCGCATCGAAAAAAGGAGTGATAAATAATAATAATAGAACTTTGCAACGACTGAGAAGAAGAACACTTATTATAAAACGGCTCAAATAAACTTAAGAGCCCCCAAGTGACTTGGGTAGAAGAATGATTGCATGTACCGAAGTACTTATATCATATCTATGTTCAACCGAACTTTAAACGCGTCTTAACTGACCGTAGGCTTCTCCCTCCTTGGTTAAGGACCGAAAAGTGTTATGTACTCCATCGGTCGAGAATATCGACGGTGTTTCCAATAACCAGGCAATCAGGCCATAAGGCTGTAACAAACAAAGCGCGCTCAGGGAACTTATGCTATATTACTGCGAAGAGTAAGAAGCATCTTCGAAGAAAATAGTACCCCCACCGATACCTTTCTTTGGTGCTCATTGTTATTATGAGACTTGTGCAATAGATTTTTTGTACTCATGAGTTCCGTTGTGTGCCGACCATCATTGAATAACTATAAGAGCGCTAGCTTTCGGCTTCACCCAGTCTGAGGTCCGGCTCGGGTGACCCGATCGTGACAATCGCAGAGGTGCTCCCTTTACTCCCTAGCCGAACAATCGGGAACGTAGGGGTAAACACAGGAGCAAGGCAACCCACCTTGCAAATCGCTTAAGTCAATGTGGTGCATATTGTGGCGTAATACACGAACAAGGAACGAAGCCGTACAAGTATAATCATATGCAACAGGAAAAGCTTCATAAAGGAAGCCCCCAAGTAAACGGGGTATTTGAATTTATGCGTCACAAACAAAGTTTGGACAAGTAAATTTTTTTAGAAGCAACTTTTTTCCAAAAAAGTATAATGCTTGGTCGAACCGAACGCAAGTTAGAAATTAAAGCTTTGAGCATGAAAGCGACTTAGCTGGTTAATGTGTTCGGTATTGGTGACGCAGTCCGAGCTTGATGCGGGGCAAGGTTCCATCCCTCAAGCCGGTCCCGAGGTGGCGGAGCGGAGAGCTTGACATGCCGAAGTGGTCACATAGCACGATCAATGCAGACCGGCAGAGTGACGCCGAAGTCCCCGGATCATTTCCCTGTGCACAAAAAATAGTACAAACAGGAGATAATTGTAATAATGATAATTAAAAAAATCGTTGCATAATAAATAATTTATGCAAAGTGAGTAATAAAAGAAATATGGCCTGGCGCCGAAGTCAAGTCGATGCAGGGCGTCGGCGTGATGCGGTAAAGGCGTGCCAAAGCCTGAATTCATAGGTCGGTCCGATCTCCGAGTGTGGCATTCACCGGACTATGTACGGAAACTGATCGAACCACCATGCGACTGTCGTTAATGCAGCCACCATTTGATAGACCTGTGTACATATGACGAACAAACCAGAGTAATAATTCCTTGGGAAAAATGAACCCAAACAAGCAAAAAATACTGGGATTAATAGCATCTGGTTTATTTATTGTAGCAATCCGAAGGAAGGTGATTCCTAAAATTGGGACCCGCTCCGCACACCCATTGCCTGATGGGCGATAAAAGGATGGCATGGCAATGCTGGTAAAGGTTGACTCGCCGAGGCAAAGCCCTCGGCCCAGCTAACGTGACGGAGCTGGTCGGCTAGTGACGCCGAAGTGTCCGGAGTAGGTTGATGAAGAGATGGCGAAGCCCCCGGTCCAGCCGAGATGTCGAAGCCTCGATGTCAGCCGATGAGTCGAAGTAGGTCGGCGTGATGGACACCAGCTTGAAGAAGCAATAGTGCTGCCCTGTCGATGCAGGTCGTGACGTCGTCGATGCCGGCTTGATGAAGCGACCATGCGGCGATGCCGGTATGCCCACTCTGTGTAATCTGTGGGGCGGCGATGTTGGTGATGATTTATCCTTCGCGATGCCGGGCTTTTGTTCGGCTTGCCAAGATGATGATCCGAAGAAGTTGAGCTCGGCTCAACAAAGTGACGCTGTGTCTAGCGCAGGTCGGCAGCCGTGGAGTAATATTGCCGGACTGGTTTGACACCAGCATGATGTTGAAGATCATGTTCAAAAGATCTTACTGTTAGTGGGATGTGTTCGGGAACAAAACACAATACCCCATACAAAACTTCCTTCAAAAGGGATGTCCGAAATCCTGTTCATAAAAAAGATGAACTCGGGTCGGATTCGTTTTCGCGCAGAAAACATATCCGAAAAGTGATGCACTAATCGGAAGGTTCCCGGAGTTTGGACAGTCAGATTGAGCCGAAATTTTGAGAGGTGGTAGATATAGGAATTCCGCAGCCGATCAACGGTTGGATCTTCCAAAGGAAGTCCGAGCTAGAAGCTGGACACCACGCCCTAAACTCATCCAAATTCCCGTCCAGATTTGACAGGGCTCCGGTATATCGTGGATTGCCAGAGATTCCTCCATCGGAACTCGACGAAATTTTCTAGGGTTGTTGTAGACTCAATTCCACACAATTCCACCAAAGCGATCGTCGAAGCGATACTTGAGGAGGTGGTGGTGGCAGATACGAGTTCGCTGTCCAGAAAAATAGCTCAGTCGCTTGTGGGCAATGTTGACGTTGAGCCCCCGAGCTCCATAGATGATTCCTCCGTGATCTTGATAGAGATCGGAGTTGATGTTTGATGAAGGTCCTCGTACGGACATGGTGATCCGAACACGGGGCGCAATTCTTGGTCGAACCAAGGTGACCAGTCGAGCTGGTGACGAAGATGCCAAAGTCGCAGTTGATCTGCAGGCGAGCCATCGATCCTTTTGTCGATCACACAGCGGAACTCTCAATGAAAGCACCAATGTCGGTGTCAAAACCGGCGGATCTCGGGTAGGGGGTCCCGAACTGTGCGTCAAGGCCGGATGGTAATAGGAGACAAGGGACACGATGTTTTTTACCCAGGTTCGGGCCCTCTCGACGGAGGTAATACCCTACTCCTGCTTGATTAATATTGATGATATGGGTAGTACAAGAGTAGATCTACCACGAGATCAGAGAGACTAAACCCTAGAAGCTAGCCTATGGTATGATTGTTGTATATTTTGTCTATCTATCGACTAGTCTGGCCTCGGTTTATATAATGCACCGGAGGCCTAGGATAACAAGAGTCCTAGCCGAATACGCCGGTGGGGAGAAGTCCTTGTCTTGATCGCCAAGTCTTATGGAATCTTCCTTGTATGCGGTAGCCGTACGAACTGGCCCATGAGTATACAGCCACGGGGGTCCTCGACCCAATCTAATAGATCGGGAGACGACGTGGTGAGTACCCCCTAGTCTAGGACACCGTCACCTCCGGATGAACACGACCCCCGTTTCGACCGTAGCTCTCCAACAACAGTCTGTTTCGTTCGTTTTGCGGTACGCCACACCCCTCCCGTTCAACAGGACCCCCGTTTTGACCGTAGGAGGTCTGATTCGTCCGTTTTGCGATACGCTAGACCCCTCCCGATGAACAGGATCCCGTTTCGAACATGGCCAGTCGAACACAAGGCCGTTTCCTCCGTTGTGCGGTATGATAGGCCTCGTTTCCATCGCCTGTTCTGTCCAAGCCCTCCCGATGAACACAACCACGCATTCTGTTCCGACCCAGCTGGTTGGCTCCCATGCGTTCCATTGCCTCCCGATGAACACGACGCATTCCGTTGCCTCCCCATGAACACGACACATTCCGTTGCCTCTCCATGAACACGAGGACGACGTTGTTTCTCCGTTCCGACCCAGCCATGTACACGAGCCCTGGCCGTACGTATGCGCGAGTAGGCGTTCGAGACCCCACCCGTATGTACACATATGTGGCCGTATTTTCTTTCTTGCACCCTGGCCGATGTACGTATGTGTACATGCTACGTGCGCGCCTCTACTACGACACGTACGTGCCTCTACTACAACACTTTCACGCATCTACATCCACCCGTATATATGTACGTGCACGTTCGCGACCAGAATGACAACGCTACGTACGCTTCGACCAGGTGAGTCCCGACTGTCAGGCACTTCCTTGTCTGGTGGGTCCTAGCAGTCAGGGGGGCAAATCATTTTTTTTTCCCGGACGCACTCCCTTGTGTGCGAAGATGTAGCTGGTGGGTCCCAGCAGTCAGGTGAGCGAATCATTTTTTTTGCCCGGACGCACTTCCTTGCGTGCGAAGATGTAGCTGGTGGGTCCCAGCAGTCAGGGGGAAATGTTTTTTTCGTGAAATACGATGGCCCGTCCGGTGGGTCCCCGCTGTCAGGTGGAGGAATTATTATTTTGCGTGTAATAAGGAGGCACTTCCTTGCTGCGGCTGTGGACCCAGCTGTCAGCCTCTCCATGTACAGTCCACGTCCAATGGAAGTCGTTCCTTGACCACGTTGACCACGCCGCGCCGAGAGCACCACGGCGATGGACGATGGCGAAGACTAGGAAGGGGACGACTCGGAGCCGGGGAAGACGCAACAGTGGATGCCCACGTGAAGAGGAGTATGAGGGTTCGCTGGTTCGGCTGCGGTGTGAGGCTGCTGTCGCCGCAGAATAACATGGGGTGTGGGTGAGTAGAGGGATGGCCTAGCCAGCGGTGGGAGTAGTAGGGGGCGGTGAGGCCTTTGCGGCATGACAGCCGGCCATGAGAGACAGGAGCACGCGGCACGACCAACACTGGTTTGGGAGGCTGGAGCAAGAAGACCAGAGGTTGAAGAAGCACTACGGCTGGTGGATGAACATCGTATGGTAATAGGAGCTAGAATCGTTCATATTGACTAAGTTGACAAAGCCCTCCGTCCCCGTCAACTTGGTAGGCCCACAAGTCAGCCTACCACTATGTTGGGTTCCAACTGGCAGGGGAAATATTCATTTTTTTGTGCGTAATAAGGAGGCACTTCCTTGTGTGCAAAGATAGCTGGTGGGTCCAACATGTCAGTGGGGGCACGTTATTTTCACAAAATACAGAGGCCCTTCTGGTGGGTCCCAGATGTGAGGTGGAGGAATCATTATTTTGCGCGTAATAAGGAGGCATTTCCTTATATGCGGCCATGGACCCAACTGTCAGCCTCTCCACGCACAGTCTACTTCCGATGGTGTCGTTCGTTGACCATGTTGACCACGCCACGCCAAGCACATCCAAGGTGGTGGACGACGGCGAGGCCTCGGACAACAACGAGCCGGAGATCGGAAGACGCGGAGTAGAGTCGCGGACGGAGAGGTGTACGAGGGTTAACTGGTTCTAGTGCGGTGTGGTTCGGCAGTCGGTGGAGAAGAACATGAGGTGTGGAGGGGTGGAGGGATGGCCTGGCCAACGGTGGAGTAGCGCTTCATAGCGAAGCGTGCTAAGCAGAGCTGCTAGCAGCAGGAGGCGGGAGGTGGTCCCGGCGGTGCTAGAGGAAGAAGACGAGAGATTGAAGATGGATGCCGGTCGTTGGATGTAAATCCAACGTCTAACATGTCAGAATCATTTGTTGACAAAATTGACAATGACTTGCGTTGGCTTGGACCTATTAGCCCACATTTGAGCCTCCAAAAAAGTGGCACGTATTCAACCCATTTTTGCAGAATTACAGTCTTTTTTTGCGCGGTAGAATTTACAGTCAATTTTATCTTTTTTTGAATTACAGCCATTAGCTGGGCTGGGTGAACAAATAATGTAGCGTCCATGCGGCTCATTTATTTTATTTCCTAAAAAATTACAGGCCATTTGCACTTTCTCGAAATACACGATTTTGCTGGGCTGATTCTAATTATAATGTTGGGTTGGGCCAGCAATGTTATCAAAAAATAAAAAGGGGCTGAGCATTTTGTTATAAATATATTTAAATAGTAAGTAATAATAAGTGATATTATTACATTCGTCCTTAAATCTTACCAAGCGTTTGTACACAATCACTAGGATTTTCGTGCCAAAACAATCCAGGATTTTATTTGTTAAGAAATTAGTTTTATAAGTTAATAAGATGTGGGATATTGTTTTCTTACATATGTAAGTATCTGTTAAATATATGATGACAATAAAAATAATATATAAAATAATTTTTTTAGAAAAACAGGGAGCATCTCCCTGGTTCCATTGCTGAGAACGAAACCACAACATATTCTGATACAGCAGCTCAAAGAGCAGTTCAAAAGCAAAGGTAGAAAAGCTACAAACTAGCGGGGGTGGATGAACAAGTTCTCTGAACAACACAAATCACCCGAGCAGTGCCAAAGGCAGAGCGGATAGAGCACTCAAATGACACAATTAGGGTCTAGCGAAGCCTTCATGCTCTTCAGCCGAGGGGTCGTGTCAGCCTGCGGCGACCAGTAAGCAAGCGAAGACACCAGGCTGGAAGGCGTAGCATGGTGGATTTCCCTCTTTTTCGGCGCCAGGTGCCCATCATCTTCATCAGAGATCTTGAGACGAGCCCACGGGTCCAGCCCCAGAGTAGGTCGAGCCTTGTTCATCCACAAGTGATCGCCAATGGTTTCTGGAGGGATCTTGTTAGGGTTTCCATGAAGCTCATCAACTTGTCCTTGTCCGACCCAGAGGAGAGAATCACCCAGTTCCTCACCATGTTCCTGATCAACCTCAAGACCCGCGGAATGGAAATCCAGGAGGTGTTACTAAAAATCATAGCATTTCTATATTTCCAGAGGCACCAACGGACAGCTGAGCTAACAGTATTTAAAACTAAGCACTTTTTGGTAGCAATCCAGAATCTGGCAACAGATTCGAAGGATGAGCCAATCTGACTAGAGAAATATTCCTCAATGTGGGCCCAGAGATGTTTAGCAACTATACATTCAAAAAATAGGTGAGAACAAGACTCTTGTTCCAATCAGTAAACACAATCAAGGGGTTTGATGATGTGTCTCTTCCTAAGGTTATCCCTAGTCATCAATTTGTTTTTGGAGAGAAGCCAGAGAAATACATGAATTTTAGGGAGAACTCTCAATTTCCAGACAGCAGGGATAAACATGGGTTGAACCCCTCTAAAGTTGATAACATGATAGAGGGAGCTGGAGGAATACTTCCCCTTATTGTCCAGCTGCCAAATCACGGCATCTGGCTCGGCAGTAAAGGTAATGCTTTTGGCAATTTCCTCCAACTGGAACCATTGTTCCATGAGACTATCACTAAAGTTCCTTCTAAAAGAAAGTTTTAGGCATTGACCGCCCCAAACTTCATTGACACTTTTGTTAAGCTCATTACAGACAGAGTAAATAGGCCAAAATTGGACTGCTAGGGGGGATGTGCCAAACCATGTATCTTCCCAGAACCTGGTTCTCCTCCCATCCCCTATGTTCCACCTATAGCCAAATTTCACAACATGCATAATAGATTTTAATCCTTTCCAGAATCTAGAGGTCTTAGGGTTGGAGGAAGGGACAAAAATATTAGGTTTATTTCCTAGGTATTTATGGGAAATAAGAAGCTTCCAGGGTTTCAGGTCTTCCTCATAGAATCTTTTAATCCAAGACCCTAGAAGACAGATGTTAATTTCTTGGAGGTTAGGTATGCCTAGGCCTCCAAAATCTTTTTTCATAGAGACTAGGGACCAATTAGCAAGGTGTAGCTTCCTATTTCCCTAAAAATCATTCCACAAGCAATGAGACATCTGAGAATTGATGAGGTTCACTGCCCATTTAGGGAACTTGAAGAAGGAGAGGAGATACACTGGAATGCTAGCCAAACAAGCTTGTATGAGGATCAATCTACCTATGTAAGAGAGAAGTTTTCCCCTCCACCTAGCAATCCTTTTAAATATTTTATCCAGAAGGGGTTGGATATCCTCTCTCCTCAGTTTATCATAGTGGAGAGGGATACCTAGGTACTTAATGGGGAAGTTACCTTTATTACAGACTAGAATAGAGAGGAAGTCAGCTAACTCCTGATCATCCATGTTGATAGGGATGAGTTCACTTTTAGAGTAGTTGATTCTCATGCCTGAGACTTGTTCAAAACAGGTTAGAACATTTTTCAGATTGCTAGAATGTGTGGAGTCATTGTCTAAGAAAAGGATGGTATCATCCGCATATTGAAGGCATATGATGCCACCAAGGCAGACCTCAGGACAGAGCCCTGCAATCAGACTATGATCAGCAGCTTTGCTGAGCATTTTAGTAAGAACGTCCACTACTAAATTAAACAAAAGCGAGGAGATGGGGTCACCTTGCCTAAGGCCTTTACCAGCAAGGAAAAAATCACTTTCATAGTTATTTAAGTTAACCCCAACAGACCCCCCATGAGTAAGTTGCTGGATCCAACTAGTCCATTTACCCCCAAAACCTCTAAGCTCCAGGAGTTTCATAAGGAAACCAAGGTCAACTTTATCGAAGGCAGTCTAAACTAGAAGTACCATCTAGAGAAAAATTCTCACAAACAGAGCCTTCAGATCTGTTTTGGTGAGGGTAAATAAAGGAAGATCATTCAATGCCATCATTAAGAGAAGTAACATCTACATGAATCTTAGCAGCAATGGCATTGAAGGAAGGATCATTAAAGTTGGAGAAGTAAGTGTGTTTCATACCCTGGGGTTTTTGCACTTCCAGGTTCTGAACCTCTTTGAGTTGTTGCGCCTTTTCAATAATGGTTCTCTTGTCACCAGCTACCGTGGCACTGGTTCTGGTGGCTTGAACAGGACCTCATTTGGGAAGGTGCTTCTCCTTAGGAAGGGTAGGGAAGTCAGAGTTGTATTTTGAGTCCAAATTGTTTGGGTGTTCAGTTGTTTTAACAAGTGCCTCTTGATCCTCTTGTAGATCTATAGAACCTTCTAATTCCATCAGATCATCATCGTCCAGGAGCTCCATTTCCCTGAGGAGGTTGAATCCATCAGTTTCATCAAGCACAGAATTCAAGATCTTTTCCAGGATGCTGAGTTGAGGAGTGTATGGAGAATCAGGGAGGTGTGTCTTGAGGACTTAAGTGGGTGTAGTTTCTCCAAGCATCTGATTGTGGCCAAAAGATTGTCCTCTGATATTAGGGGCCCCAGAATTGGCAGCAGACCCTTTATCTGATTCAGATCTAGAGCTCCTGTTGGATTCAGCATCTTCCGTAAGATTGGCACCAGTTTCAGCTGCAGAGACATATGTACCAGCAGAGAGGTTGGTGGAGGTGCTAGTTTCAGTGGGGGTTAAGGACTCCACCTCAATGAGTATCCTGTAGATTTTGTTCCCAACTCCAAAAAGCCTTTCAGCAGGGATTTTGGAGGGATCTTTACATAAGATTTTGACCCTAACAGTTTCATAGAATGACTTGAAATTATGTTGCCAATCCACATCCAGTAAGACCCCCAGAGTGGAAGTGATTTGATATAGCATAGTCCAGTCACACCACTTGGGGTTCAATTTCCTGATCTTGATCCAAGTTTCCTAGAGGTCCTCTTCAGCCTCAATCCTGCCTTTCTAGACTTCAAGAATGACTACAACATTGTATTTTTTGAGACCAAAACAGGGGTATCCAGCAACTTGAACTACATCTATTTCAGGAGGGAATGTGACCAAGAATGTCCACTCATCTAGGGCATTGATTGGCCAGGGCTAGTTGGTTTTGTAAATGTCTGCAAACTTAGTGGCAAGTTCCTGCTTGGTCACTTCACCATCTTCTACCAGAACAATCCCCACATTCTTCAGGGAGCCATCATACTGAGCATTTTCATCAGGTGGGTCTATGTGGTAGAACCCTAATCCTAGAGCAGCACTTCCAACATACTAGCAGAACTGTGGGTTTTCCTTCTGTCAGGGCAATTCTCAACTTTATGGGTAACCATTTTGCAGATAAAACAACTCTTGGGCTTGACACATTTATCCAAATGATGCCCTGGTTCCCCACAGTTGTAGCAGATCACCTCAGAGTATGCCATAAGGCCCGAAGCAGGGGCATGAGCAGTTTTCTAGATGTCCTGTCTCTTCTTTTGTTGATTCTTGCCTTGAGATTTCCCACTGATCTGAGAGTCAGAACCACCAGCAGATTGATCTTGGACAATTACAGGAGCCTGCCCAGATTGTGCCCCCATTTGGGGCGGAGGTGGGCCATACCACTGCCCAACCGACGCCCCCCCCCATTGTGATAGGGGAAATTCATCGGAGTTCCTGGTTCCTTCTCATCCTCCAGCCGGATGTTGTCTCTCAGGAAGCAGAAATAACCACCAGACAGCTCAATTGAAGCAGATTGCAAGCCTAATTTCAATCTTTTGCAGGTTTGGGGGAGAGGTAAGGTAGGGGATCCACCTGCTCCGGCTCCGGGTGGTGTGCTGGTGGGCATTAGTCCAGTCAAGCATTCCCATCTTGCAGCATGGCGTGGATCTCCTGAATTCACTTCTCCTTTCTCCCATCGAACGAACGCAATCGGCGGCTCCCTGGGGTGGGGCATCCTGTGCTTCTCCGAGAAATCTCCTTCGAAGTAGATCCGCAGGGCTAGATTCAGCGGCTCCCAATCCACATGATCCTTGCACATCCGAGCATACCTGCGCCAGTGAGAGAACAGATTCGGTCCCTCCTCGGCTTCCTCCCTCGCAGCTTCCTCCTCTGCTTCCCTCCATTTGTGCATGCACTGGGTCTAGGAGAGAGCATCGTCACAGATCCGCATCGCTCGCTCCCTCCATCTCCTCCCTCGAGTCTCCCGCAGCACCACCGGCGCGATGGAGTTGAATAGCTGGAGCATCCGCGGGAAGGCTTTGTAGACATGTTGGAGATGCATCTTGTACATCTGCATGTCTTCCAGCCATTCCCCCATGGATATGGCCGGCGACTCCATGGGGCACGCGAGCGGACTTGCTGATGGGGGAAGGCGCTCCCAGAGTCAGGAGGCGGGGGGTGGCGGCAAGATCTATGGCGGCGGCGAGGGTGGAGGTAGTGGCGGGGGCAGCGGCGAGGGTGGAGGTGGTGGCGGGGGTGGGGGCGAAGGGGATCACG